>NC_091461.1:52264992-52459992 GCF_027789765.1 Dendropsophus ebraccatus | reverse complement strand
AAGTAATCTCCTATGTATTTATTGTTAGGACCTGCCAGGCCATTCAATAGTCCAGCATCAAATGCTGTACATTTATAAATACTGAAGTTTAATTGGTTGATTGTAATTGTTTATGTTGTTCCACGCTTTCATGCACATTTTGACTATCGTTACACGTCTTTTTAAGAAAAAATAAATAAATAAAAGATATTATTTTACAATAACGGCTGTAAATAATGATCATGAACATTATTAATGGACGTTATTTATACCTAAAATGACGTTGAACCTTTGGAAGAGTTTTCTTTCTTACTTGCAATCAGATCTTTCTATTGCTATGTTCCCACTTTGAGAAAATATCAGGGAAGATTTTCATCTTATAACATAGACAGCTGATAATAATGATAATGAATGATCATTATAAGTGGCCGTCTATTTAACCCCTTAACGACATCGGGCGTAAGTATACGCCCCCGCAGGGTGGGCTTTAACGCAAACGGGCGTATACTTACGCCCGATGTTTCCCCGATCGCTGTGTGTTCACACACAGCGGTCGGGGAAGATGGCCTGCTATAATGTATAGCAGGCCATCTCTTCTCGTCAGCACGGGGGGTGATTAAACCCTCCCGTGCCGACGATCGCTGCTATATGCTGATCAATACAGATCAGCATATAGCAGCTAAATTCAGCTTTCCGGGTCATTGGCACCAATCGCCATAAGTGTCCCCACCAAAGATGGCACCCCCACGATCGCCGTGATAGGCCGGCCAGTACCGGCCGGCCCATCACAGCGATCATACTGTAAAAACACAGTTTTGCCGGGTTCTGCACCCCTTTTTTTGCGCCCTAACGCCGCTGAGTGCTGATCAGCATCGCACATAAGTGCGCCGCTGATCAGCAACTCCTCCATTTTGGTGTAGGGGCGTTTTTTCCCCCCTATATCCTACATATATCATATCATATCATATATATGTGCGGCATTTATCAGCAGCTCCTTTCTTGGCAAAGGGATATTTTTTCTTACTGTCAAAAAAACACGTAAAAAACACTACACTACACCACACTACATGGAATAAAGTTTTACACTACACCACTACACATTTACATACCCCATATACCAATCCCCGTATAAAGATGGCCCCCAGGGTGTTTTCGGCGTCAGAGGCATACGCTATTATTGCCTCTGACACCGAAACAGCCAGTGAGGATGAATGGGGGGATCCTTCATTCCTCCATTCATCCTCATCGTCCTCATCATCCAGTGACGTGTCTGGGGGTAGCGTAGCGTACGCTGCCCCCCAGACACGTCTTTTCCGCCAGAACCATCCCAATAAGAGATCACGGTATGGCGTGAAATTCTACAAACTCTGTGAGAGTACCTCAGGGTGCACTTACAGATTTAGGGTACGTGCACACTGTGAATGGCGAAGGATAACCCTCCGGGGGACTGATAACCCGCCGGGGGACTGATGGAGGCGCGCGTCTCCACCCGTGTCATAGATTCCATTCTATGCACGGGCGGATTCCGTTGTCCGTCCAAAGAATGAACACGTTCATTCTTTGGACAGAGGGCGGAATCCACCCGTGCATAGAATGGAGTGTGACACGAGAGGAGACGCGCGCCTCCATCAGTCCGCCGGCGGGTGCCAGCTGCGGAATGCACAAAGGGTTATCCTTCGCCATTCTGCAGTGTGCACGTACCATTACAGTGTATGAAGGAAGGGACACCCATATCCAGCCCCCAGATGCCCCTCCATCCTCGGAGTTAGTGGGGAGATTGTTTGGGAACTGATCTTCCCACTGCTGGATAAAGATTACCACCTGTACGGGGATAACTCTTATACCAGCACCCCCCTCTTCTGGTCCCTCGCTGCCCGAGCTACTGTAGCTTGCGGCACGATGCGAACATATCAGAAACAGTAATAAAGCCATAATATTTAGCAGCCATGGAGCGGACCCAGCGTTTCTGGATATGAGGGGCCCCGTATCGCACCAGGACAACATTTTCCAGGTGACGTCCCCCACACTGGAAAACAGGAGACCCCAGAAGATGTGCAGAGTGTGGGGTAACAGGGGGATCAGGAAAGACACCATTTTCCAGTGTGACACCTGTCCTGATCACCCCGGGCTCTGCATACTGGATCGCTTCAAGGCGTACCACACGTCATTGGAGATCTACATTTTCTAAATTCTGTCCCTTATTCCTATTTCAGGGGTCACGTTGATCCAGGGATTATTCTGATCGCCATTATGGAGTCAGGAAGGAATTTTTCCCCTGTGATGAGGCTACTGTTGTCTGCCTCACGAGGGTTTTTTGCCTTCCTCTGGATCAACACAGGTTGAATTTGATGGACACCTGTCATTTTCAACCTTATAAACTAATAATTGGCCTAATACCCCCAAATAAATTAGAATTGTCCCTTTTCCCCAGCTAAATAGGTATGGCCGCCATTCCCATTAAAGGATGCCATGATGCAATTACAAAGCCTCTGTGCTGCCAGGACAGTGGAAACCCCCCACAAGTGACCCCATTCTGGAAACTACACCCCTTAAGGAATCCAACGAGGGGAGCAGCGGGGATATGGCCCCTTGGTGACGGGCACATTTGTGGCGTGAAAATGAAAAAAAATTATTTTTTATTTTCACGGTACATGTTCCACATATGTGCCCGTCACCAGTGGGGTCCATATGCTCACTGTACCCCCTTGTTGGATTCCTTATGGGATGTAGTTTCCATAATGTGGTCACTTGTGGGGGGTTTCTACTGCCCTGGCAGCACAGGAGCTTTTTAATTGCGACATGGCCTCCATCCTCCATTCCAGCTTCTAAATGGCGCTCTGTCCCTTTGGTGGCTTGCCCTGTGCCCATATGGCACATTATGTCCACATGTGCGGTATTTTCATACTCAGGGGAAATTACCCTACACGTTTTGTGTTCACTTTCTTTTTTAACCCCTTGTGGAAAAGGAAAAAAATCAAGGCTAGACTAACATATAGTGTCAAAAATGTTTATCTTGATTTTTTCATTTTCACAAGGGGTTAAAAGATAAAAAAAAAACACTAAGTGTGTAGGGCAATTTCACCTGAGTACGGAAATACCCCATATGTGGACCTAAAGCACCATGCGGGTGCAGGGTAAGCCTCCAACAGGAAGGAGCGCCATTTGGCTTTTGGAGGCTGGATTTGGCTGGAATGGATTTCGAGGGGCCATGTTGCATTCAAAAGGCCCCTGTGTTGCCAAGACATTTAAACCCCCCCACAAGTGACCCCATTACGGAAACTACACCCCTCAGGGAATGTAACAAGGGGTGTAGTGAGCATATGGACCCCACTGGTGATGGGAACAAATGTGGAACAATATGGCGTGAAAATAAAATATTAAATTTTTTACACTATAATGTTGGTTTAGCCTTAAATTTTTCATTTTCACAAGAGGTTAAAAGAGAAAAAAACACACATAATGTGTAGAGCAATTTCCCCCGAGTCCGTAAATACCCCACATGTGGACATAAACCGCCATGTGGGCGCAGGGCAAGCCTCCGAAGGTAAGGAGTGCCATTTGGATTTTGGTGGTTGGATTTGGCCAGAATGGATGATGAACGCCATGTCGCATTTACAGAGCCCTTGTGCTGCCAAAACACTGGAAACCCCCCACAAGTGACCCCATTCTGGAAACTACACCCCTCATGGAATCTAAAAAGGGATGCAGTGAGGATATGGACCCCTTGATGACGGGCACATTTGTGCCGTGAAAGTGAAAAAATGAAAATTTTCACTTTCACGTCACATTGTTCCACATTTGTGCCCGTCACCAGTGGGGTCCATATCCTCATTGCACCCCTTGTTAGATTCCTTGAGGGGTTTAGTTTCCAGAATGGGGTCACTTGTGGGGGGTTTCCAGTGTTTTGGCAGCACGAGGGCTCTGTAAATGCGACATGACCCTTGAAATCCATTCCAGTAAAATACAGCTTCCAAAAGCCAATTGGCGCTCCTTCCCTTTGGAGGCTCGTCCTGCGCCCGCTTGGCACTTTATGTCCACATGTGGGGTATTTCTGTACTCGGGAGAAACTGCGCTACACGTTTGGTGTGTTTTTTTTTTTTTATCCCCTTGTAAAAATGAAAAATGAAGGCTAGAACAACATTTTAGTGTAAAAAATAGAATTTTTCCTTTTTTACACCACATTGTTCTGAAAATCTGTGAAGCACCTGTGGGGTCCAGATCCTCACAGCACCCCTTGTTACATTCCTTGAGGGGTGTAGTTTTCTAAATGGTGTCCCTTTAGGGGTGTTTTTTAGGTTTTGGCACCCCAGAGCCTCTGCCAACCTGAAGTGGTACAGTCAAAAATGACCAAATATAACGGAGGCGTTGAAATTCACTAGGCGCTCCCTTATATCTAAGGCTTGTGGTTGCATCAAATAGCGCAATAGGGCCACATATGGGGTATTTCTATAAACTGCAGAAACGGGGCAATCAATATTGGGGTGCATTTCCCTGCTAATACGTTTATCATTATGAAAGATATTGGATTACAATAAAATCTCTGCACAGAAAATAAAAATTTTCAAATTTCTTTGACACCCCTAAAGGGTTAAAAACTTTCTGGATGTGCTTTTGCAGAGTTTGGGGGGTTTCTGAAATGGGGTGCTTTGTGGGGCTTTCTAACATACAGGCCCCTCAAATACACTTTAAACCTGAACAGGTCCCTAATATTTGAAATTTTACAGAAAATTTGGAAAATTGCTGCTAATGTTTTAAGCTGTACTATTGTCTAAAATAAATGAAATATAGTTTAATAAAAGCTACCAACATAAAGTAGACATGTTGCTAATGCTATTTAATATATAATTTATGTGGCATAACCATTTTTTGTATAAGCAGAAAGGTTTCAAAGCTGGAAAAATGCATTTTTTCACAATTTTTCACGTTATTTTGGTGTTTTTCATAAAGATTTGTTATAAGTATCGACTCCAATTTACCAGAAATGTAAAGTACAATATGTCACGAGAAAACTATCTCAGAATCGGCTGGATAGGTAAAAGCATCCCGAAGTTATTAATGAATAAAGTGACACTGGTCATATTCATAAAATTTGTCTCTGTCCATAAGGCCATTTCAGGCTCTGTCCTTAAGGGGTTAATGAGGCGGCTGCCTTCTGACGATATTATTATCAAGTAGGAAATAGCCTATCTTTACAAGCTTTCAATTTAAATAGAATAAAAATATTTTGCATGCTATGGGATAGACACAATGTAAGGTTTGTAGTTTTATTTCATTTGTGTTATACAATAAAATAAGTGGAACATTACTCTTGTCTCTGTTCTCTCCATTTTTCAAGCAAAAATGACATCCATCATTTCACTGCGTGGCCGCCCATCAGTGCAGTAACGACTGTTGATAAATTATTTTAGTTAGATGGACTAATTGCCCTTTGGGTGTATCTTTAATTGAAAAGTCTATTGAATTCAATAGTAAAAACGGAGAAAGGACGGTGAAAAAAGAAAAATGTGTGTGAACAACTAAAAAATAACATCCACTGTTTGCAAAAGACGTCCAAAAATAATTGTTGTGATCATTATTTTAATGTCCTTGCAGATAACGTTTGTCATTTTATACACTGTCTGCATTGGGTGGCCATTATTCCATTGACTTCAATACATTGCATTGAAGTCAATTACATCTTCGCAATAACTGATGTTTTTTTAACCCTTTGAGGACCAGGCCCAAAATGACCCAGTGGACTAGCACTTTCAGTTTTCTATCTACAGGGCCATATGGGGGCTTGTTTTTACAGGAATAGTTGTACTTTGTAATGGCATCTTTCATTCTACCATAACATTTATGATGGAACCCCAAAATTATTATTTATAAGGATATAAATTGGTGAAATTGTAAAAAAGAATGCAATATGGTAACGTTTGGGGGGTTCCTGTGTCTAGGTTATGCACTATATGGTAAAAGTGACATGATACCATTATTCTATAGGTCAGTGGTGTCATTTTTTGCCATGATCTCTAGTTTTTATTAATACCATATTTGTGAAGATCGGACGTTTTGATAATTTTTTATTAACTTTTTTATGTATATAATGTAACAAAAAAATCGGTAATCCTGGCACTCTTTTCATTTACACCGTTCACAGTTAATGAGGACGCTTGTTATATTTTAATAGATCAGACAATTATGCACGCTACAGTATATTATATGTTTATTTTTATATGTTTTATTTATATAATGGGAAAGGGGGGTGATTTCAACTTTTATTGGGGAGGGGCTTTGGGGTAGTGTAATAACGATTTTTACTTTTTTTTTTTACACATTTTAAGTCCCTTTGGGGGACTTTTACATGCAGTTATTACATTACTCACACTGATCATTGCTATGCTATAGGCATAGCATTGATCAGTGTGATAGGCGATCTGCTCATTGAGCCTGCCTGTGTAGGCTCAGTGAGCAGATTGCCGATCAGACCACTTGAAGGCAGGTGAGAGACCTCCGGCCGTCCGTTACAACGATCAGGACCCCCGCAGAAACACTGCGGGAGTCACAATCGATAAGTGACAGGGGACTGCCTTAGAGGCGCGATCGCTGCAGCCTTTCATTAACGGTGAGGTGCTGGCTGCCCACTGCAGCTGGCCCCCACCTCCTATGAAGCACGCTCCTCTCCGGAGCGTGATTTATAGGAAAGTACGTACCGGTACTCCCAGGGTCGTCTGGGCACAGACTTTCAGGGCGTACCGGTACGTCCTTGGTCGTCTAGGGGTTAAATAGAAATGGTGACCGATTTTTATCTTTTTTTGACGTGTGAACATAGCCCTTCAGTCAACACAAGATATAGTAAGAAATGTCTTATTCTGTGGAGGCCTATGGATGTGCCACTAAGGTTGCACTCTACTCTTAGCAAATGTCACTATCTACAATTAATAATTTATTCTCCAGGCACTACTCTACCTTTGTGTAAATGAAATGTTAACCATATTTTTATATCTTATAAGAGGATTATTAAAAAAAAAAAAAAAAGGCACATTAAAAATCTCTTCTACGCTTTTTCATGGGATTCCACACAAATGAATGATATCATTACAATGAGATTTTTCAACAATATGAACCAGGTAAATGTCCTCAGAATTCTTCACAGATTTCATTAACTAGAATAAGATGATAAAATGGAGCATATCTGAAATAGCCTGGATCTGGCATTTTCAATTTAATGGAACATTAAGCAGTCATGCTTATTGAACCTCCATACAATTATTATCAATGCTGTTTTTACTGGAGATGAGGTGAGTAGATTTAATTTTCCATAAAATACTTAACCTGTTCAAAGTTTTCCACCTTTTACAACTAAAATACCTGCAAAGAATGAGCCAATATATGATTTAAGTCTATCATAATTAGTGTTGAGCTGATCTGTCAAAAGTGTTCAAGTCGGCA
The DNA here is from genome assembly GCF_027789765.1 of Dendropsophus ebraccatus. Lineage (NCBI taxonomy): Eukaryota > Metazoa > Chordata > Amphibia > Anura > Hylidae > Dendropsophus > Dendropsophus ebraccatus. The sequence goes on along the minus strand of NC_091461.1, from coordinate 52,452,582 downwards.
ACTGAAAGACTCGGCATTTGAGTACTGGTGGTTGCAGAGCTTGAATGCTGCCCTAGGGCTGCAAGGAAAACATGAATACAACCTACGGTCATGTGCATGTTTTCCTGGCAGCCCTAGGGCGGCATGCAATCTCTGCAGCCACTGGTAATCAAATGGTGAGTCTTTCAGTTGCTGACTCGAACACTTTTGACTGATCAGCTCGACACTAATCATAATCAGAAAAAGCAAAAATTATGTAATGGTTTTAGGTAAAGAAAGAAATTGAGTCTATTAAAAATCTTGTGCAGCTTCTAATAAATAAACATTCCATTAGGCTACGTCACACAATCATGTTCAATGTCCGTTATTTGATATCCAAAACCACGTCCATTATTTTGAGTATGAAATTCCCTTACATGATTCGTCTCTTCCTGTAAATCCAGCAAAGCTAAAAAATGTGCGCTGCAGAAAACTGGTGTAAAATTGGTGAAAACTGCAATATTTTAAGACTTTTTACATATATTAAAAAGTAAAAAAGATTTTTTAAAATATATTTGTTATACGAATTGACTCTTGGCATTAAACAGATAATATGCTCTGCCTATGACTTCTATTGTGGTTCTTCTCTGGCATTCTCCTTTAGTTCAAATGCATATAAAAAGTGTCTATTCATTTATTCCCAGGCCTAGATCATCTCCAATATCCCTGTCCTAAGGACCATAAAACATTATGGTTGGAAAGATCAAGTACATCCTTCTGTTTCTTTTTATTTCCTCTTTAATCCTTTGCTTTGCCAAAAGGAATATTTTTATTCAAGCTTACAGTTCTCAGAGGATATATATAAATATATATATATATATATATATATATATATATATATATATATTGTGGACATGTCACTGGTAAAGTGTGCGAGGGGAGGTACATCTCACCCAGGCTACTGCTTACGGTGAGATGGTAAATCCGGGAAAGATCTCTTACTCAGCAGTATTATGCTGCTGAGTTGTTCTTTACATTTTTCGGGCCGGATTTACTGGAATGGTGGGTAGGTTGGTAGTGGGACCTGCCATTCCCTTCCCCCCGATCCAGTTCGGTTGTTGCAATCAGGTGTGCCCTGATTAGCCTGCAACAACTTAAAAGCTTCACAGTGCTACAGGGGATTGCTCTCAGCCAGGGGTGAACAGCTTGCATGCTGTATCTCCTGGGAGCAACGAATACTGCCGCCGCTGGGGCCTATTCATACCCTGTGATACTGCCTACTGAAGAGTTAGACAGGAGACCTGTGTTAGTAAGTGCCCAGACGGGCAAGGACCTTTTTTGTTTGGTTTTGTTCTGAAAAGCATGGTATTGCTACATTTCTGTTGAGGACTGTTTATGCTGCTAATAAACACCCAGCTGTTTTTTATAAGTCCAAGTTTGCTGTCTGAACTGTGTCCAAACACACCATCCCCCGGGAAGATCCCTACAATTGGTGCTGCGGAGCGGGCAAAACGGTTGCTAGGGGCAACGGTGTGCATCAACTTGGCTACAGCTGCGTATGTCCTGGGTGAAGGCTGCTGCTTCACTCCAAAAACAGCCAAGCAACATGGAGGAGATGATGAAGCAGTTAATGCAAGTGAGTTTGCAGCAACAACAGGCTCTGACAGACGCTAACCTACGCCATGAACAGACAATGGCTGCACAACAGAGACTTATTGAGCACCTGATAGCAAAGCAAGAGGCGTCTGCAGGTGCTAATCCCCAGCTGGTGGCAGCAGCCGCGCCAGAGACTTTGTCTGTGAAAAGAGCCGTGCAGCGTGCGCTGCAAAAGATGACTGCTGATGATGATATTGAGGCCTACTTAACTGTCTTTGAGCGGGTGGCTGAGAGAGAGAAGTTACCCTCCACTGAGTGGGCAGAAGTGATTGCGCCTTATTTAACAGGCGAACCTCAAAAGGCCTATTATGACCTCAGTGAGCAAGAGGTCAAAGACTATCCTCGGCTAAAAGCAGAGATACTCGCCCGACTAGGAGTTACTGCTGCTGTCCGTGCCCGGAGGGTCCGCAACTGGAGCTACAGTCTGGACAAGTCAGCGAGGTCCCAGATGTACGACCTGATCCATTTGGCAAGAAAGTGGTTGGAGCCAGACACCTCTACTCCTGCCCAGATCCTAGAGAGGGTCGTGATGGATCGCTACCTCCGTGCACTTCCTGCTGATCTACAACGCTGGGTAGGACAAGGTGACCCTAGGAGTGCCGACGAACTCGTCAGCCTTGTGGAGAGGTTCCAGGCGACCGAGGACTACCTCCGTGATGTTCCTGCAGCACCTTCACCTCCACGGAGTGCCAGATCTGTGCCATCATCTGGTAAGAGACTTCCATCTATTGGGGGAGTGTGGAGGGGTGCTGATAGAGGGAAGAGCGCTCAGGAGGTGTCTCAAGGGCAAAAGACTGGTGATGGTCCCAGGTGGCTAAGTGGCCCTAAAAAGGACTCCTTGCCAAGGAGACCAGGCCCTATCCAGTGCTGGAGATGCCATGAGACGGGACATGTGTCTGCCCATTGCCCTCTTACCGCTGAGCCCATGGAGTGTGACGCTAGCCGGCGTCAGTCGCTATTTGCGGAACCGTCTTTTGTTGCGGTCACTGGACTAGAGACTGAACCGCAAGTCTGCCACATTACTGTCAATAACTTCCCTGTTAAGGCGTTGCTGGACTCAGGAAGCCTTGTCACCTTGGTGCATGCCAGCCTGGTGACTGGGGACTTTGTGCCAAAAAGACATATGAGTGTGGTATGCATACATGGTGATACAAAGGTTTACCCTATAGTACTGGCTAATGTCGGGACTGAACTAGGCGCTGTACAATATGAAGTGGGTGTGGTTAAAAACCTTATGCATAGTGTGATATTGGGGCGTGATTTTCCATTGTTCTGGGCTCTATGGGGAAAACAACAATCCCCTGAAAGGAGTGAGGAGACCCCTAAGTCTATTGCATTACCCACGGTAAATGATAAAAATGTACAGGATGAAAATGATGCTTTTCCTTTGCAGGTCCTGGCTGGTGAGGAAGAGGCTCCTCCCACTGAGCAGAATGTTCCAGACTTAGAGGTGTCTAGGGATAATTTTGGTACTGCACAGTTGCAGGACCCCACTCTCAAAAATGCGAGAGAGCAGGTCACTGTTATGAATGGGGTACCTCAGGAACCAGAAGCTGAGAAAAAGTTTCCACATTTTTCTGTGACTAACGATCTCTACTATAGAGTCACTAAAATTAATGATGAGGTTGTGGAACAGCTTCTGGTGCCTAAGTCGTACCGGCGTCAGGTACTCGACATGGCCCATAATCATGTCCTTGGGGGCCACTTGGGGACAGATAAAACGCAGGAGAGAGTCCTCCAGAGGTTTTATTGGCCTGCGATTTATGCTGACATAAAAAAATACTGTGAGTCGTGCCCCACATGTCAGCTTAGCGCCCCAGTGTCGCATTTCCGCAGTCCGTTGGTTTCGCTCCCCATCATAGAGGTACCTTTTGACCGCATTGCAATGGACTTAGTGGGTCCCATTGTAAAGTCGGCAAGGGGACACCAGTACATTTTGGTAGTCTTAGACTACGCAACCCGCTATCCTGAGGCTGTCCCCTTAAGAAACACTGCATCCAAAACAATTGCGCGTGAATTGTTTTATATGTTTTCCAGGGTGGGGATCCCCAAGGAGATCTTGACCGACCAAGGTACCCCGTTTATGTCAAAGGTGATGAAGGATGTATGCAAACTGTTTAAAATCTCACACCTACGTACCTCTGTATATCATCCCCAGACAGATGGATTAGTGGAGAGGTTTAATAAAACCCTAAAACATATGTTAAAGAAAGTGGTGGAAAAAGATGGTCGGGATTGGGATCACTTACTTCCTTACCTGATGTTTTCTATTAGGGAAGTACCCCAAGCGTCCACAGGGTTCTCTCCCTTCGAGTTGGTCTATGGTCGTCACCCTAGGGGTTTGTTGGATATAGCGAAAGAGACATGGGAAAGTGAGTCCACCCCATACAAGAGTGTTATTGAGCATGTAGCACAAATGCAGGACCGTATAGCCACTGTAATGCCCCTAGTAAGGGAACACCTCCAGAGGGCGCAAGAGAGCCAAAGCAGAATTTACAATCGTTCTGCGAGAATCAGGACATTTAGCCCAGGTGACCGGGTACTCATTCTTGTTCCCACTGTAGAAAGTAAATTCTTAGCAAAGTGGCAGGGTCCCTATGAAATTGTAGAAAAAATCAGTGAGGTAAACTACAAGGTACACCAACCAGGTAGAAGGAAGCCTTTTCAAGTTTATCACATAAACTTGATCAAACCCTGGAAAGACAGGGAATCCTTGGTGGCGACAAACTCTATTAATAATTTGTCACAACCAATCCCTCCGGTCAAGATTGGTGATACTCTATCAGTGTCACAGAAGCAGGAGACTAAAGAGTTTTTGCAGAAAAATAAAGACAAGTTTTCTGACCTTCCAGGGCGTACGCATCTCATTCACCATCACATTGAAACTGAGCCTAGAAGCAGGGTAAACCTTAAGCCCTATAGGATACCAGAAGCACGGAGGGAGGCGGTGTCAGCCGAGGTAAAACGTATGCTTGACCTAGGAGTCATTGAGGTGTCCCAGAGCGAGTGGTCCAGCCCGATTGTGTTAATCCCAAAGCCCAATGGAACTTGGAGGTTCTGTAATGATTTTAGAAAGTTAAATGAGATCTCCAAGTTCGATGCCTACCCCATGCCCAGGGTAGATGAGTTGATTGAAAGAATGGGTAATGCCAGGTACATAACCACCCTCGATCTCACAAAAGGCTACTGGCAGATCCCACTCACTCCTGAGGCTAGAGAGAAGACTGCATTCTCCACCCCTGATGGGCTCTTCCAATACGTAGTGATGCCATTCGGGTTACATGGAGCCCCTGCCACTTTTCAGAGGTTGATGGACTTGATTCTGCGACCACATCGTGATTACTCCGCTGCCTACCTCGATGATGTGGTCATTTTTAGCCCTGATTGGGAAAGTCACCTCTGTAAAGTCCAGGCGGTGTTAGAGGCCATAAGTGATGCAGGGTTAACCATCAATGCAGAGAAGTGTGCACTAGCCTTAGAGGAGGCCAAATACTTGGGCTACATTATTGGGAGGGGGTTAATCAAACCACAGCTAAATAAAATCGAGGCAATACAGAATTGGCCTCAACCCCTCACAAAGAAACAGGTCAGAGCTTTCCTGGGTATTACGGGCTATTACCGTAGGTTTGTGCCAAACTTTGCCACAGTTGCAGCCCCGCTAACTGACCTGACAAAGGGAGGTAAGTCCGCAATGGTGACATGGACTCCAGAGGCCGAGAAGGCTTTTCAAAGCCTTAAATCTGCCTTGTGTCAACAACCTGTACTAGTTACCCCTGACTTTAGGCAAGAGTTTCTGGTCCAGACAGACGCCTCTAATACAGGGTTAGGCGCCGTTCTCTCACAGGTCGTGAATGGCGAGGAGCACCCGGTGATGTACTTAAGCAGGAAGCTATCCCCGGCCGAAAAAAACTACGCCATTGTGGAGCGAGAATGTCTGGCAGTGAAATGGGCCCTAGAGTCCCTGAGGTATTACTTGCTAGGCAGAAAGTTCAAGTTAGTGACCGACCATGCCCCCCTAACATGGATGAAGGTTAATAAAGAGAAAAATGCGAGGGTGACTAGATGGTTTCTGTCCCTCCAAAACTTTAATTTTACCGTGGAACACAGGCCAGGAAAGTTACAGGCAAATGCGGACGCCCTATCAAGGGTACACTGTCTGTGGGGACAAAATGCTCAGCCCTCCGGTCTGAAAAAGAGGGGGGGGATATGTGGACATGTCACTGGTAAAGTGTGCGAGGGGAGGTACATCTCACCCAGGCTACTGCTTACGGTGAGATGGTAAATCCGGGAAAGATCTCTTACTCAGCAGTATTATGCTGCTGAGTTGTTCTTTACATTTTTCGGGCCGGATTTACTGGAATGGTGGGTAGGTTGGTAGTGGGACCTGCCATTCCCTTCCCCCCGATCCAGTTCGGTTGTTGCAATCAGGTGTGCCCTGATTAGCCTGCAACAACTTAAAAGCTTCACAGTGCTACAGGGGATTGCTCTCAGCCAGGGGTGAACAGCTTGCATGCTGTATCTCCTGGGAGCAACGAATACTGCCGCCGCTGGGGCCTATTCATACCCTGTGATACTGCCTACTGAAGAGTTAGACAGGAGACCTGTGTTAGTAAGTGCCCAGACGGGCAAGGACCTTTTTTGTTTGGTTTTGTTCTGAAAAGCATGGTATTGCTACATTTCTGTTGAGGACTGTTTATGCTGCTAATAAACACCCAGCTGTTTTTTATAAGTCCAAGTTTGCTGTCTGAACTGTGTCCAAACACACCATCCCCCGGGAAGATCCCTACAATATATATATATATATATTACTCATAGAATACAATTCATAAAAATAAGAATTTAAAAGGAAAATCCAGGTCCAGTCTTCTAAAGGCAGATTTTCTGATTTGTGGCCGCTGAAAAGAAAAACAGACTAAACATAGGAATTCTGGCCAGTAAAGAGTCACGGCTCAATGTGTCCATCAATCGCATAACTGCCTTCTCTCTGTGAGCGCTCAGATGACCTGGGATACACAGGACTTCCTGCTTTCTGACTGTTTCCTGTTTTTGAGAGGAAAAAAAAACTGTCAGAAAACAGGAAGCGCCGTGTTTTCCATGCTAACTAAAAAAAAAATTCTAAAACTGATTTACATTTGTAACGACAGTGACACTTTAAAGTAAATGTGGCACCTAGATATTTTTTAGAGGAGCTCTTCAGGAAAAATACAAATTTTCGCTGAAATTTTAATAAAATGAAATAACTTATTTGGATCTCACTGTGACCTTCCTCCTTGCACTGGACCTATGACCAGATGGTAGCACTAATGCTCTAATACTGACCGCTTTACTTATCCTCACCTGGGAACGTCTGGCTCTCCATTATGGATGCACCTAGGAGTTAGCCAGCTGCCAGTGGCGTTAACCATAAAGCATGCATGCAACGCTTGGTGAGTTTATTTAATTTCTTTTACACTTAAAATATTGTGTAACACTGTCACCCATGCATAGCAACGAGCACTGTTTAACTGCCGGCCGCTGGACTGCATTTAGGACATGCCTGCAGACGATACCTCTGTATCGGCTGCAGGAATGTTCTTTCTTTATTTGCGGGCACTGTTGCCAATTAGTCATTCACTGCAATGTAATGCGCGAGCTGCGCTGCACATTAGATTGTATGAACAGCTATTATTTCCAGATGTTATTCACTGAACAGTGTCCGTAAATAATAGGCAGGTACATTATTTAACGCCCATTCTAAAGAATAGGTGTTAACATAAAGCTGTGTGAACACCGCCCTACAGTAAAGAACGAGCGCTGATTCCATTTTAATCAGCTTCTGTTCTTTTCCTAAAAATAACTATGTGTGAACATAACCTAACCCATAACTGGGATACAGGGCATAACAAACCATACTGTCTACAGATATGCTCCTGCTTTGTCTCATATCTTGGCAATATGATTAATAGGTACTATAGCTACCTATAGGTGGCTCTACTCAAACATTGTTATTCCTTCTGAATGATTTATATTTTGCATCTAGCTACTACTGCAATAAAAATGTATACGAGTGACTGCTGATAAGTCTTTGGCTTCGTGATCTTTTTTTGTTTCTATGGTAACGAATGTCACATCACATGAAAGCTTTATATGTCTAATATACTGTATGTTTTACAAATTTTGTGTATATAGCTTATGGCATCAGTGATTTAGGCACACAGGAAAACAAAATAACAAAGTCTGAGGCGATATTCACAGCAAATGAGAGCAGAGGAGTGATAACTTTCTTGTTTCTGCAAGGAAAGTATGTTAAGGATATTCATGGTGATATGTTGCAGATATTGGGGATCAATGCCCTTCATATTCTACAGGTAAGAATTAAATTTGGGTTGCCAAATTTAAAAAGGGCCGCTTCACCACTAATGATGAGAAACGGCCTCGAAGACCAAGAGTGGTTGTTGCTCCAGAAAGCGTCAATGCTGTACACAACCTCATACTGGAGAATCTGTGAATTTCAGCTAAAGGAATAGCAGACATGGCATCATGGGGATTTCTCGTGAACGTGTGGGTCCCAAAATGTTTGACAACAGATCAGAAAAGCATGTGAGTGAAAAATTCCCAGTCCATTTGTCAGAGTTTTCGGACTAATAAGAACTTCCTAAACCTCGGCAGTTTTGGACCATCCCTAATCACTATGAATGAGAGCTATTTGTATAACCCTGAAACCAAGGAGCAGTCAAAAGAGGGGAGGCACAGTGTTTTTTCTGGTCCAAAGAATTTCAGGGTGCAAAAATCAGCCACTAAGGTCATGGCGTCGGTATTCTGGGATAAGGAGGGTATGCTGCTAGTGAGCTACCTTCAAAATGGTTCCACCATCAATGCAAGGTATTACATTAAACTTTTGGACCAATTGGAGGCAGCTCTGAAAGCCAAAAGACGCAGCAATTTGTCCAAAGGAATCTGGTTTTTGCATCCGCTCACATTGCACAAGCGACCACGGCAAAACTGGTGGAGCCTGGCTCCCAGCTGGTTGACCACCCACGATATTAAAAACATCTAGGTCCTTCCAATTAGCTTCTGTTTACAAACCTCAAGGGAACAACCTCAAGGGAACCACATTTCACACCATTTCCGATGCCATGGCTGCCACGGATGACTGGTTTGGGACACAACTGAAATCCTTCTTTTTGCAAGTCTTACAGATGTTAGGACTCGGACTGTGTCAGAATGCTTCTCATGTTTTTGCACCTACTCAGTTCTGCTATTCCTTGTTGTAGCAGTGACAAGTGTGCTCTCCCTGGCTGATCAGCATAAGGTGTAGTGTGTTCACCTGATTGTTGACTGACAGCTGACTCACCAGTTAGCTGTCGGTATCTGTGCAGGACCTGGAGCCTCAGCCCCAATCAAGCCTGGGGCTGGGACTACAGGCTCCATAAATAACTGCATTTGTATAATGTTCTTTTCCTGCGATAGTAGCTAGCTCCTAGTTTACTTGACCTAGTGTTTTCCTGCATTTATTCTCTGGTTACCTGACTTCTGCTATTAACCCTTTGACTACCCCTTTGGACACAATTTTGTACTTTGCTGCTCGGTTGGTTTTACTTGGATTCCTGACTTTCCCTTTATTGTGTTGTGTATTCTCTTGTTTTGTTTTGTGTTCCACTTTGTGAGATCAGGGACTGCCGTCAAGTTGTCCATTGCTATTAGAGCTTCTGAGGCAAGTAGGGAGGGACAGCGGGGTAGGTTCCAGCTTCAGGGCTCACCTGTCCTCGTGTTTTCCTGTCCCTATCCTAACAACAGAATTTGGAATACCAATATAAGAAGTGAGTTGACATCAGTGAAAAGTCTGTGGAATAAATGTAAAGTTTCATCTTCCTATCTCGTTTCTTTCTGGGTAAAGCCAAAGACTTATCAGCAGCCCCTTGTATAACCATAAGAATATATAGTGCAATATATTATATTATGCAATAGCATTAGTAAATTAGACAATTTTTAAATAATATAATGCTTAACTAAGTCCTTAGAACACAGCAAGCACTGAGATAAATGAACAGAAACGCAACATATGTATTACTAAAATTACCTGCTGCAAATAAAACTAACATATTAGGGCTTAGAAAAATTCCAGAAATGCAGCGATACTTTCTGTCGAATAAACAGTCATCTAACGCTAAGTAGCATAACTTTCAAAATATAATTAGGTACATCTCCGTCAAGAAGGTTGTCATAGTAATCACAGGTGTATGAAGCTTTGCATATATAACACAAGGTTATTTCTGTTAGTTTATGCTTGTAAACAAATGACTCACAACTGTCCTTAAAAAAACACATAAATCGTTTTTAAAAAAATCCTACCTAATTGTTCCATGTATTCATACAAATCTTCTTGGTAACCAGGTGGATAAAGTCAAGACTCTCTTTGTATTACAAAAGCCATAATTAAATAAGCTAAAGTACTAAGAATATGCTTATAGGGCTAGCTGCAGTTTGCCAAGGAATAAATTCTATCTTGTCGCTTTATAACATCTTGTATCTAAAAGGAGACACCAAATCAATATCTCTGAGATCAAAATGAATGTAGAGATAGCCCAAGTCTTACACCTATAACAAGAAAACAATATACACAGTATAAGTAAAGCTGTATAATAAAAGTGATATGCTTTGTAATAAGAGAGGCATCACTACAGCCTATAACAGAGGGATGTTAGACTTTTTAGTAATTTTGTTAGCTCATATAACTTGCAGAGATCATAGGTCTGGGTTCACATATAGTATTTTGGTACTTATATTAAGGCTCACTTTGAAACATCATAGGGTTTTTATTGAGATAACTGAATAATTTTAACAGGGAAACTTACCAGACCTTTAATCTTGAAAATCTATAAATAAGATTTGTTGAGTGGTTTGTTTTTCATTAAAGAGGTGATAACGTCCGTTATTCAATACATAGAGTGCATTGGACGTCCGTCTTTCCATTGACTTCATCGCATTGCATTGCAGTCAGTTAAATTGCAGCAAAAACGGACAATATTTTAAAATGCAAAAGTGGCCACCTTTTCTCTATTTTTGACATATGAACATAGCCTCAGTCTGGAAACAATACACCACTCCCGCAGAACATACAGAAAGCTGATAAGTTTCAGTAGAAGTAAATTACAAATCTCTGGCACTTTTTTTTTTTTACAAAAGTTGATTTGAAAAAAAGCTGATTCCCCCCCCCCCCTTTAATCCCCTTTAATCTTCCAATATATATATATATATATATATATATATATATATATAAAAAGTCATAGCACATTTTTGAGATGGCCCTCTAAGATAGTCCATCCAGTTGGCAGTCAAGTTTAAGAGGATACATTCATGTCTCTTATGTAGGCATCCAAGTGTGAGGCTATCTGGGTAACGTTCACATACTTTGGCGTTTGAACCTTACTAATATATGAAAGCCTTGGTACAGTTTACGTGTGTCAAATGGGTAGCTTATATGTCCTTTACAATCCAATCCCCCGGTTATGGTTTCAGTCTACCCTGCGGACATTTCAACAAGTCTACCTGTTATTTGTATGACAGAAGCTCCAAGATGTGAGACAAATGTGTGTAATACAGGAAATTTGTATCTATGTTTTATAGATGTTATTGATCATGAAGATGGGGACAAATTACTGTAGCTGAAGTGTAACCTTTATCAGAAGGAGCAGTAAAGTGAGATTCCCTAATGGTATTGACATTACTGTACTTAACAGATGCCCACAGTGAAAGCTGTGTTTATATGTCCTCTGAAGCATAGAAATACGCTGTGAGTAATCTATGTTTCAGATTTGTCTGTTATAGCCGAATAAGATAAAATGTTCAGCGGTTGGTTATATTTATAAATAAAAAATCTAAGTAATGTATTTTATGGTCTTTCATATCATGTGTGGTTTTGAAAAATGTCAACCATATATTCCTTTACAATATCTTATCTTTTTTTTTTTCATCTGTTTACACATTATTTTATTGTCACTAGAAATAATGGTTGTATTTAGCTTACCGTATTTTTAGGCGTATAAGGTGACTGGGCGTATAAGACGACCCCTGACTTTCAAGAAAATTGTAAGGGGTTCGCCTTATACGCCGGAAAATGTCAGACAGGGGTTAACTGCACTGGGGATGGGGAAACTTTGAACTCCCCCACTGTATGGGGCGAGCTTTGGAAGTACCTGAAGCCTCTGTCATTCTTCCGAAGCTCTCCCAGCAGCGGAGCGTCTCCGAGCTTCTCATGAGACACTCAGCTGCTCGGGAGAGCTTCGGGGGATCCCCGGCGCAGTCAGTGTACGTCACACTGCCTGCGCCAAGAACGGGACTGGAGGCGCACAGAGGCCGGGAACGAGTTAACTGTTTGTTTTTTTGTAGTGGTCACCCCATACGGTGGGGATGGGGCCACTTTTGAACTCCCCCACCGTATGGGGCTACCATACCCAGCGTATAAGACGACCCCCCAACTTATAAGAAGATTTTTTGGGGTTAAAAAGTCATCTTATACGCCGTAAAATACTGTATTTTACTGAGTGTGAACCTAGCCTAAATCTACTGATAGACTATGGGGAAGATTTATCAAACATGGTGTAAAATGAAACTGGTTCAGTTGCCCCTAGCAACCAATCAGATTCCACCTTTCTATCTTAACAGACTCTTTGGAAAATGAAAGGTGGAATCTGATTGGTTGCTAGGGGCAACTGAGCCAGTTTCATTTTACACCATGTTAGATAAGTCTCCCCCTACGTTCAAACACTTTCAGAATGTCAGACGTTTTTATTGGACGGACATAATTTAGTTACAAATAACGACCCTTATTTGTTGTTAAGTGATGGTCATTCAATAAGAACGGCCGTCACACAACAAATCTCCTCCAGTTTATGTAAACGCTTTCTATAAAACTCAATATCCATGGCTTATAAGCTCAAATAAGTGAGACATAACTTAATGAGTTATAATTTATTTTTATACGTGGAAATATAAGAACAGAAAGTTATTAAAATAATTCAAGTTCAAATAGTACAAAACACTTTTTAATCACTGAGCAAAGGTTAGTTTACAATGGGTATAAAAGAGGACAGAAATAAACATTTAAATGTCATGTTTCTATAGCAACACATGGCGTTAAAATGGATTTTTATCAGAAAAGTGTAAACTATTCAAAGTAAAACCTAACACTTGGCTTTTACTAACAAAAATTGTTATCACATGAGGATTCTTTAAAGTTTGTTACAAGATTGGTGATTTTGGGAATGAGAAATATCTTTTACTATATTTGCTATTACATAATGCATGCACTCATGGTTGATATTTTGTGATATCTAAACCTTCTCACTTTCTGATATGTGTTTGTATGTTCAATATAGAGGGGTTCAACATATATTGATAATGGTGACCACAAATAATGATCATGATTAGAGATGAGCAAATTTTCAAAAATTCAGCTTGCCAGTTTCACAAATTTTTGTAGCAAAATTTGTGAACTTGCGAACTCAACCTTAAAGTGACACTGTCACCCCCTTTTTGCATTTTGACTGCTCTCCACAGGTGTAAAGGGTAAATTTAACAGCTTGCATTACTTATTTTATATTATACATCATGGTGTTTGTTCTGGTAAAAAGTGGTTTTTATCATCTGTGGATTGGGATATGTGGGCGGGGCTTCACAGCCTAAGGGCCACATCACCCCGAGCCTAGCACCACTTAGCCCCCTCACCGGTGACGTCATCGCTGCACAGGTCCCGCCCCCTCAGCGACCATTGGTGTTTGTAAATCTAGGGGAACCTAGATCTTTAGGCTGACCCTTTCAGGCTTTAGGCTGTTGAGGGGGCAGGGCCTCTGCCGTCATGATGTCACAGATGGGGCGGGGCTAAGTGGTGCTAGGGACGGGGCTTCACATATCCCAATCCACAGATGATAAAAACCACTTTTTACCAGAACAAGCACCATGACTTATAATAGAAAATAAGTAATGAAAGCTGTAAAATTTACCTTTTACACCTGTGGAGAGAAGTAAAAATGCAAAAAGGGGGTGACAGTGTCACTTTAACTAATCATACTAAAACAGCTGTTTCGCTGTTTTGGTGCAGTTTTGGTGCAATACTTACCTGTCTGCATTCCCTGTTGTCCTCTTCTGTGTCTCCATTGTCTTCTGTGTCTCCAGTGTCCTCTTTTGTGCCACCTCCAGTCCACAACCAATTATCGACTGAAATAAAATATAAGACAGAGCTCCATATCCGTAATTCAGGGGCAGAAGTGGTGAAAGAAAGCACATAGAACTCCCACCTGAGAAGGTTGTGCTGGTGTAACGCACAGCTCTTACTGATAGCATGTGAATGAACTGCAGCCACTCCTGACTAATCCCCACAGGGATTAAATATATTCAGTATCCTCCTCCACTCCAAGACAGGTAAAACAGGTGCAGGTCCAAGGGGTAATAGTCATCTAAAATATCATAAAATTTAGTAAAAGAATTTTGCCAGCGACACAACGCATTTCGCAGGCTCAGGTTGCATGTAGACTGTCCAGACTTTCTCCCCTCTAGAGCAATAGCTAAGCCCCGCCCCTATTCCCTGTGTTCTGTAATAGACTTTTTGCTCCCAGAGATGGAATTCTCCTAACAGCAGGCAGTTGACAGCACTTTGCAGAGAAGTGAAACACTTCGTGGCCAAGACTTAAGCTTTTTTTTAGGGAAAGCAGTTTTGGTTGGTAAATTAACCCCTTAGTGATCGCCGATACGTCTTTTTACGGCGGTCACTAAGGGTCCTTATTCTGCTGCCATCATACGGCGATGGCAGAGAATAAGGCTGCGGGGCCGGGACGGCCCCCACCCCATCCCCACCCACCCCATCCCAAACGATGTTTGTTCGCAGGGATGGAAAAGTTTAAATGAATGAAAGCCCCATGCTCTCCGCCACCGGAGGTAGCGGAGAGCATGGGGCAGTCATCAGGGACCCCCCTATGAGGTCCCGGTACAAGCGATCAGCGGTATATACTATATACCGCTGATCGCTTGTACCATGTGCCGCCGACACTTTTTATCCCCTGTCACCATAAATGATTGGTGACAGGGGATAAAAAGTGATGTCCCCCCACCCCCCAAGTCGCCCCCCACCCCCCCTGCCACCCCAGTCCCCCAGTCACCCCCCCCCCTTCCCCATATACTCACCTGATCCTGGAGCTCCGTCCTCCTTGACGTCCTGGCTGGTTATGAAGTGCGCATGCGCTTCACAAACAGCCAACTCTGGAAAATTTACAGTGACAGAGACCAATTTGGTCTCTGTCACTGAACTATGATTACTGTGATAGAAAATATCACAGTAATCATAGTAATACAGTGAAAATGAATGTGTAAAGTACAAAAAGTGACAAACATACAAAAAAAAACACACACACTTTTTATTATAGTAATAATTGCAGTTTACTCGCAAATTACCCCTAACCCTACCCCAGATTACCCGTAACCACCGCACGTTGCCCGTAACCACCGCACGTTGCCCCTAACCACCGCACATTGCCCGTGACCACTGCACATTGCCCGTAACCACCCCAAATTGCCAGTGACCCCTCCAGATTGCCCGTAACCACCCCAAATTACATTTACCAACCCCAGATTACCTATAGGCACTTCAGTTTAGCAGTAACAATCCCAGATTGTCTGTAACCCTTCCAGGTTGCACATAACCCCCCCAGGTTGCACATAATCACGCCAGATTACATGTAACCACTGCACGTTGCCTCTGACCACGCCACGATGCCTCTGACCACCGCACGTTGCCTCTCACCACCGCACGTTGCCTCTGACCACCGCACGTTGCCTCTGACCACCGCACGTTGCCTCTGACCACGCCACGTTGCCTCTGACCACCCCAAATTGCCAATGACCTCCTCCAGATTGCGGTGCCCATGCCAGATTACAGGTATCCACCCCAGATTGCCTATAAGAACTTCAGTTTATCCGTAACCACCCCACGTTGCCCGTATCCACCCCAGATTGTCTGTAAACACTGCAGGTTGCCTGTAACCACCCCATGTTGCCCGTAACCACCCCAGATTGTCTGTAAGCACAGCAGGTTGCCCGTAACCAGCCCACGTTGCCTGTAACCACCCCACGTTGCCTCTGACCACCTCACGTCGCCTCTGACCACGCCACGTCGCCTCTGACCACGCCACGTCGTCTCTGACCACCGCAGGTTTCCTCCGACCACCGCAGGTTGCCTCTGACCACTGCATGTTGCCTCTGACCACCCCAAATTGTCAATGACCCTCTCCAGATTGCGGTAACCATGCCAGATTACAGGTACCCACCCGAGATTACCTATAAGCACTTCAGTTTATCCGTAACCACCCCACATTGCCCGTAACCACCCCACGTTGCCCGTAACCACCCCAGATTGTCTGTAAGCACTGCAGGTTGCCCGTAACCACCCCAGGTTGCCGTAACCACAGCAGGTTGCCCGTGACCACCCCATGTTGTCCGTAACCACCCCAGATTACCTGTAACTACCTCAGGTTGCCCATAACCACCCCAGGTTGCCCGTAACCACCCCACATTACCTGTAATCTCATTTTTTTTTTTTATTTTAGTAACTGCGCTATTCTAATAACCATTACTAGCTGCGGTTTTGCTCCAGCAAATTGGCGCTCCTTCCCTTCTGAGCCCTGCTGTGTGCCCATACAGTGGTTTATGCCCACATATTGGGTACCGTTGTACTCAGGAGAACCTGAATTACAGATTTAGGGGTACGTTTTCTCTCCTGTTCCTCGTCAAATTGAGAAATTTCAAACTAAACCAACATATTATTGGAAAAATTTGAGTTTTTCATTTTTACTGTCTACTTTTGAATACTTTCCTCTAATACCTGTGGGGTAAAAATGGTCACCACACCCCAAAATGAATTCTCTGAGGGGTGTACTTTCCAAAATGGAGTGACTTATTGGGAGATTTTACTCTGCTGGCACTAGAGGGGCGCTGCAAACGGACCTGGCGCTCAGAAACTTTTTCAGCAAAATCTGCATTGAAAAAGCTAATTGGCGCTCCTTTCCTCCTGAGCCCTCCTGTGTGCCCATGCAGTGGTTTATGCCCACATATGAGGTACCTTTTCACTTAGGAGAACCTGCGTTACAAATTTTGGGGTACTTTTTTTCTCTTGTTCCTCATAAAATTGAGAAATTTCAAACTAAAAAACATAATATTGGAAAAAATTGAGTTTTTCATTTTTACTGTCTAATTTTGAATACTTTCCTCTAATACCTATGGGGTCAAAATGCTTACCACACCCCAAAATGAATTCTTTGAGGGGTGCACTTTCCAAAATGGGGTGACTTATGGCGAGATTTTACTTTGATGGCACTACAGGGGCGCTGCAAACGCACCTGGCGCTCGGAAACTTCTGCAGCAAAATCTGCATTGAAAAAAGCTAATTGGCGCTCCTTCCCTTCTGAGCCCTCCTGTGTGCCCATACAGTGATTTACGCCCACATATGGGGTACCATTGTACTCAGGAGAACCTGCGTTACAAATTTTGGGGTACTTTTTTTCTCTTGTTCCTCGTGAAATTGAGAAATTTCAAACTAAACCAACATATTATTGGAAGAATTCGAGTTTTTCATTTTTACTGTCTTCTTTTAAATACTTTCCTGTAATACCTGTGGGGTCAAAATGCTCACCTCACACCAAGATGAATTCTTTGAGGGGTGCACTTTCCAAAATGGGGTGACTTATGGGGGGTTTTCTCTCTGCTGACACTACAGGGGCACTGCAAATGCACCTGGCGCTCAGAAACTTCTTCAGCAAAATCTGCATTGGAAAAGCTAATTGGCGCTCCCTTCCTTCTGAGCCCCGCTGTGTGCCCATACAGTGGTTTACGCCCACATATGGGGTACCATTGTACTCAAGAAAACCTGCGTTACAAATTTTGGGGTACTTTTTTTCTCTTGTTCCTCGTGAAATTGAGAAATTTCAAACTAAACAAACATATTATTGGAAGAATTCGAGTTTTTCATTTTTACTGTCTTCTTTTGAATACTTTCCTGTAATACCTGTGGGGTCAAAATGCTCACCTCACACCAAGATGAATTCTTTGAGGGGTGCACTTTCCAAAATGGGGTGACTTATGGGGGTTTTTCTCTCTGCTGACACTACAGGGGCACTGCAAATGCACCTGGCGCTCAGAAACTTCTTCAGCAAAATCTGCATTGGAAAAGCTAATTGGCGCTCCCTTCCTTCTGAAACCCTGCTGTGTGCCCATACAGTGGTTTACGCCCACATATGGGGTACCGTTGTACTCAAGAGAACCTGCGTTACAAATTTTGGGGTGCTTTTTTTCTTTTTTTCCTTTTGAAAATGAGAAACTTTAATCTAAACCTATATATTATTGGAAAATTTTAATTTTCAATTTTTTTACTGCCTAATTGTGAATACTTTCCTCCAGCCCCTGTAGGGTTAAAATGCTCATTATACCCCTAGATTAATTCTTTAAGGTGTGTAGTTTCCAAAATGGGGTCACTTATGGGGGTTTTCAGGATACCAGACTTCTAAATCCATTTAAAAAAAGAACTGGTCCCTAAAAAAATCAGTTTTGGAAACTTTCACGAAAATGTGATAATTTGCTGATGAATTTCTAAGCCCCGTAACACCCTAAAAAAGTAAAATATGTTTACCAAATTATGCCAGAATAAAGAAGACATATTGGTAATGTGACTTAGTAACTAATTTATGTGCTACGACTTTCTTTTTTTAGAAGCAGAGAATTTCAAAGTTCATAAAATGCAAATTTTTAAAATTTTTCATGATATTTTGATGTTTTTCACAAAAAACACACAAAGTAGTGACCAAATTTTGCCACTAACATAAAGTGCCATATGTGACGAAAAAACAATCTCAGAATCGCTAGCATACGTTAAAGCATCACTGAGCTATAAGAGCATAAAGTGAGACAGGTCAGATTTTGAAAAATTAGCCTGGTCATTAAGGCCCAAACTAGCTGCAGCACGAAGGGGTTGAATTGAGTATTTTAATTTGTATTATTACTAGTCTGAAAACATGCTTAGCCTGGCGCATAACAACTATATTTACCTATCTTGCTACGGATGCTTCTTGTGCCCATTTAGCCAATCATCAGCAGGGCACTTGTTGGGCTGCTGATTAGCTGAACTGGCAGTGAACCATTCCAACCTCAAAAAAGTAGCACTCTGAAATGGGATCAAGTGCAGTAGAAATAATTCTTTTATTCTGGAGTTTTGGGTTCATTTTGTGTCCTTGATGTGTGTGTGTGTGTGTGTGTGTGTGTGTGTGTGTGTGTGTGTGTGTGTGTGTTTTATTTTATGATATGCAGTATGATATAGATATGATTTTTTTCAGCTATTTTGCCATAGGCTTCCCTAGGGGGCTTGCATTCTGCCTGGGGGGGGGACATGTCAAGAGCTTGTCAAAGATCAAGAGTTTGATCATTTTTTTATTCCATGTTTTTTGTGAGGTGAATTGACAGAATAATTTACTTTTTGGTATTCAGTATTTTTTTTTACAGCATTCACTGTTACAATAAATAACATTATATACATAGTTTAATGTCTCATCATTTCTAGATGCAGTGCTACCTGGAAGAGGTATCTATATTTTTATTTTTTATTGCACTTTTAGATCTAGAAGAGGACTTAATCACCCTAATAATTACCCTACAATACACATGTATTGCAGTGTACTGTATTTTTTACCAACCTCCCATTACATCTTATCCCTGAGTATAATAGAGGCACCTTCTCTGTAGGACTTAAAAAACATCAGAAAAAATGCTTGTTATAATTGTGTTATCATGGTTTCTTACAAGATATGATAACATATGGCATGCAGTCATTTGGAAGTTCTAGACAAATTAAGGTTTCTTTATGTTCTTGTCACAAATACGCTCTCTCGCTAATCCTCTATCTGCTAAAATTGTCGATATGCATTTTTTAGTTAATTTCTTTTTAAATGGTAGTTTTGTTGCAAGACACTTTCACCGTATGTCCTACATTCAGCTGTTATTCCAAATCACACTCCTACTTGAGACTAAACAGATTTTCAGCATCATTTCAAATCATTTACTGTATATGTTCCGTAAACTATTTGGCTAACCGGAAAACAAGCTCAAGTAGACAGTAATAAGACACACAGGACTATCAGACTAAATCAATTTTACAACAAGCAGGCCATGATGCCTTGAAAAAACACTTAACTATCTGCACACACATAGGTTAAAGGGTTTTTTCAGGGAAACCTAACTGCCTTCTGTGCAGCCCCATGGTATAATACAATAAAAGATGCATATTTATACCTCCTCCACTCCCAAAGTGATGTAGCTTTCAGGTCATCTGATCTCTGCTCCTGTGTTGTCCATGCTTTTTCCAATGATGCCCTGCTCCCCACTTAGTCAATCATAGAGCAGAATGGAGAAATTGGATGTCATTGAAAAATTAATCAATAAATAATTCAAATTAGTAATATAGCCAAAAACAACATAAACACACTGCTCTACAATAGACTAATTAACTCCTTAAGGACCAACAATGTAATCAAATGCCAATTGGTCCCTAAGGGGGTACAAAGTACACTAGTCAAATTTGTAAAAATAGTACATTTCTCAAACAACTCAAGTAGGATGGAAAAGGTAGTGCTCTGGCTTGGCTCCGCCTCTGTGACACTTCAGCTGTGAATAAAAAGGACAATATTTAACATTTAGAAGTGGTGATCAGTGGGACTAAAGGCCCTGTAACTTATATCTCCCCAGCACCTGTCTGCTAGGATTTGCATCTGAAGATCTGGTATGGACCGCACAGATTTACTTCAAGGGCACATTTACACATACTTGATGAAATCAGCAGCATCAAATTCACAATGTGAAAAAAAATCTGAAATCTGCAACCTCAAATCTTGGGCGGATAAAGTACATGTGAACATACCGTAATGATTCCAATCAAGGAGGAATAACCTCTCCCGGCACCACTACCTTCCCGGCTTGGATCAGATATAAGTATCCCCGCTATAGGATTCCCTTAACCCCTTCGGGACCAGGCTAATTTTCGTTTTTGCGTTTTCGTTTTTTCCTCCTTGTGCTTAAAAGGCCATAGCACTTGCATTTTTACACCTACAGACCCACATGAGCCCTTATTTTTTGCGTCACTAATTTTACTTTGCAATGACAGGCTGAATTTTTGCATAAGGTATGCTACGAAACCAGAAAAAAATTCAAAGTGTGGTGAAATTGAAAAAAAAATGCATTTCTTTTATTTGGGGGGAATGTGTTTTTACGCCATTTGCCCTGGGGTAAAACTGACTTGTTATGCATGTTCCTCAAGTTGTTATGATTAAAATGATATATAACATGTATAACTTTTCTTGTATCTGATGGCCTGTAAAAAATTGAAACCATTGTTAACAAAGATACGTTCCTTAAAATCGCTCCATTCCCAGGCTTATAACGCTTTTATCCTTTGGTCTATGGGGCTGTGTCAGGTGTCATTTTTTGCGTCATGATGTTTACTTTCTATCGATACCTTGATTGTGCATATGCGACTTTTTGATCGCTTTTTATTACATTTTTTCTGGATTTGACGCGACCAAAAATGCACAATTTTGCACTTTGGGATTTTTTGGTGCTGACGCCGTTTACCGTGCGAGATCATGAATGTGATTAATTAATAGTTCAGGCGATTACGCACATGGCGATACCAAACTTGTTTATTTATTTATTTATTTGTTTACTTTTATTTATAACCTGGGAAAAGGGGGGTTATTCAGACTTTTATTAGGGGAGGGGGATTTTTACTAATAACAATTTTATTTTATTTTTTACACATATACTAGAAGCCCCCCTGGGGGACTTCTAGTATAAGTGCTTTGATCTCTCATTGAGATCTTTGCTGTATAGATATACAGCAAAGATCAATGAGATCGGCACTCGTTTGCTTTCGGCTGCTGCAGCCGAATACAAACGAGTGCCGAGCCGGGGAGGGCGCCATTTTCGACGAGTCCCCGGCCGGCATCAGATAGGGCGATCTCCGCCACTAGACACCAGGGAAGTGCTGCAGCCGGTAATCGGATGCAGCTGTCATGTTTGACAGCTGCATCTGATTACTGTATTAACGGGCACGGCGATCGGACCGTGTCCACTAATACCGGCGGTTCCAGGCTACAAGCGGCACCCAGGACCGCGGCGGTTCAGAGCGGGGTCGCCGCACGGCCCCGCTCTGAACGCCCGGGAAAGGGTTAATACTGCTGGTGGTGTTGCTCAACAAACAGCATAACATGTCCAATAATATCCATAGAAGAATTGTGGCACTCACCCATGTAGCAGTTTAAAAAGCATTTATTGTAGCGGCTCGGTGAAGACTCACCCATGTAGCAGTTTAAAAAGCCTTTATTGCAGCGGCTCGGTGAAGACGCTGACAAGTGACTGGGCTACAGCAGTTTCACGCGCATGCGCAGCGCGCTTCCTCAGGGCCTTGAGGAAGCGCGCTGCGCATGCGCGTGTAACGGCTGTGGCCCAGTCACTTGTCAGCGTCTTCACCGAGCCGCTGCAATAAAGGCTTTTTAAACTGCTACATGGGTGAGTGCCACAATTCTTCTATGGATATTATACCGTAATGATTGTCTGCTTCTTGTGGGCCAGTGCTGTGTATTTGCCCACTAGGCTAAGCCAGTGTGATTGTTTTTAGCTCACAACCACCTTCATCAGCCATAACCAGGCCAAAGCGAGCTAGTGAGCCCTCGATCTCTTGGATCCCAGAGATATGATTATCATGTACAATTAGCATCTATTAAACATTTATGGCACTTTCTGTGGTTACAAGAAACAAGCACACATACATATTTTAAATGATTTCTTTCTTTAAGAGAAACATGAACAACTAGTTAAAGTTATCCCGGACTCTATGGTTCCTCATCACTGCACCTATACTCACAAGGGACTACCTACAACCTTTAATGGGCCAGGGAGGGCATATACCACTCCGAACCTAATGACAAGTGCCACAGCATTACCCCAAAACCTGCCTTTGCAAGATACATCTACCACTCCTGGGATGGATAGATAGATAGATAGATAGATAGATAGATAGATAGATAGATAGATAGATAGATAGATAGAATAGAAACATCACCAAGTGCAGTCCATGTATGCATCTTGGGACAGGGGGAACAGAGCTGGTTAGCTAGAGCTAACATTTCAACATCTCTCAACATCATGTTTACTCTCAGTAAGTAAATGTCTCATATGGTAATCCTGGATACTCAGCCATTGACCCAGTGCTAGCTGAACTTGTGCACCATCATACTGTATGGTTGTAAGAGTAAGTATTGCTATTTTATATGTGAAATGAAGCAATTTACAATCTTCAAACGGATTTCTGTAGTAATTCTATGGAAGCAATGGAAACTTCCTATAATATGGAGACTTGGAGGCCACCTTGCACTGTGTCTGTGAAAGACCTTTACCAGTAAATATTTCTCACAACCTCTTAGTGGCACTAACAGATGTCATTTTCTTCTTGGCAGTCAATATTTCATAGTAATTTAAATTAAAATGACATCCTGCCAAAACAAACTCTCCAAGATTATAAATTATGGTCTCGTATCTTATATGTTTCGTGGCTTTATAAGTGAATATAATTACAAGGGGAAAAAGTGTATTTTGCTGGAATGTTTTAGGATAGTTAATGCACCAAAAATGATCAACTATAAATCTAAAATCCAAAATGAGTTAAGAAAATATATATATACAGCCTTAAAACCGAAGCCAATTATGCCAAACCGTGCATAATATTCTCTTTATAAATGGCAAAACAATATTTCTCTGTTCTAAGTACACAGTGATGTGACTGGCAGCAATAAATAAAAAAAACAGCACCAGTTGTTGGGGGGGATAATGCAACAGATCAATGAGACTGGGTAGACTATCCATAAAAATATAGCAGAGAATCAGCAGATCATTGATCCAAGTTTAGATCATATCCCATATATTACACAATAAATCCAAGATTTTGGCCTTTAGTTTTTATAAGGCCCTTATTATAGGCTAAAATGTTGAATTTTTGTGTATTGTGAACAATAAAACTTGGGCTTAGTAATATGCTGACCCCCTCCTAAACTTTTACAGATACATTCTCCAAGGATGATTTTAATTTGTGATGAGCGAGCATGCTCGTCCGAACTTGGTACTCGTTCGAGCATTAGGGTACTCGATGGTACTCGGTACTCGGACGAGCATCTTGCAAAGGTTCGGGTTCAAGTTCGATAAAACAGCTAAACAATTGTTTGTTTAGCTGTTTTAAGAAAGTTTCAGCTTCCTGGGAACGCAGGGAATCAGTAATACAGGGATCGGAACACAATACAGGGAACGGTCCTCTGCAATAATGCCGATCCCTGTATTGGTTAATGCACTGCACCCATCCCAGCAAGGAAGGGGGGTCACTTAACCCCTTACTTGCTGGTATGGGTGCAGTCTGACATTAGTCTGGCCCCCAAGAGGTTAAGGGGGATGCAATGCATCCTCTTTTAACCCCTTGGGTGCCAGACTGTAAGCAGTGATCTGTAAAGATGCTGCATACTGTAAGGAGCACAATACCGCTCACAATGATGAGTGTTGTGCTCCTTTTTGCGTGTTTTTTTGTGTGTTTCTCCCTTTTTGTTTTTCAGATATTGGTATCCTGTGGATTACATCGGATTCGCTGGACTACGTCGATGACCAGTGGTTGTTGGATTTTCTTTTTAAATAAAATGGTCAATGAGGGGTGTGGGGGTGTTTTTATTTGAATAAAAAAAAATTCACTTGTGTCTTGTCCTAATTTCTTTACTTTATAGACTTAGTAGTGGAAGCCATCTAATAGATTGAATCCATTACTATGTTGGGGCTTAGTGTTAGCCGGTATAAAATGGCTAACACTAACCCCCCCCCCCCCCATTATTACTACAGTACTCAATGCCACCCGGGGTACTGGGAAGAGCCGGGTGCCAGTGGTCCCGGAGAGTCAAAATTGGCACTCCTGGACTGGGCGGCAGCAGGCTGGTAATATTTAGGCTGGGGAGGGCCTAAACCAATGGCTCTTCCCACCCTGGGCTGCTGTTGCTTTGTTTTTAACCCGGCTGGTTATGAAAATAGGGGGGACCCTATGCGTTCTTTTTTAAATTATTTATTTATTTAAAAAAAAAACAGTAGGGTTCCCCCTATTTTCATAACCAGCCGGTCCGCAGCACAATGAAGTCACTGTGTCGCGGACCCGCTCTTTATATGTGCGCTCAGCCAATCAGCTAAGCGCACTTATGAATCAAAATGTTTCTTCTAATAATGCTATTGTGATAGCATAATTTGAAGAAACATTTGATGTTTTAATTAAAGTAAAGCATTAATTATTACAGTGAGCTCTATTACCGGCAATATGAAGTGGCTTTAATAGAGCTTCCTGTAATAATAAATATAATTAATTAATAAAACACAATTTCGTTCTAAAAAAGTTATTTTAGTTGTTCAATAGTTTAATTAAAAGGAATCTATACTATTGCAATTAAATATACTGTAAATAAATATATATATATATATATATATATATATATATATATATATACATTTAGTATATTTAATTGCACAAGTATGGATTCATTTTAATTTAACTATGGAACAATGAAAATACATTTTTTAAAACGAAACTTTCTTTTATTAAATATATTAACCAATACAGGGATCGGCATTATTGCAGAGGATTGCTAACCCCGGTAATGCCGATCCCTGTATTACTGATTCCCTGCTTTCCATTTCTGTGGTGTTTCCATCATTTTCTGTGGTTGACAGGTTTTCACAGGACCTTCCCTCTGCCGAACTTCGGTCCCCTGCAAAAACGCTTGAGTTTCCCATTGACTTCAATAGGGTTCATTACTCGAAACGAGCACCCGAGTATCGGGAAATACTCGTCTCGAGTAATGAGCACCCAAGCATTTTAGTACTCGCTCATCACTAATTTTAATACATACAAAGAAAAAGTTGTAAATTTCAAATCTGCCCTCACTTCTGCTCAACAAGACTACTTTACCAAGCTGTCCCTATGACACCACCCAAATGCTCAATTCCCTATTGCTCCCTTCCATATCTCTTATCTCAGATGCCATAAACTTCAAACACAAGATTGATATGAGATAACAGATAGCTTCAACCTATAGTCCCCCCAACCCTTGATCTTTATCTTATATCTCTTTCTCGATTATTACCACCTACTGTAACTTAAAGGGAACCAATCACTTAAAAAAACGCATGTAACGCTATGGGAATGTGCTGTAGCAGCACCCAGCACACTTCCCAAACATGCTTTTATACCCTCCGTCCTTGCAATGTACAAGCCAAAAACGTACTTTATAAACTCGGCGCTCTGTATGTAAATTACCCCCAAGTAGTCCTCTGGGCGGAGAGCTGCGGGCAAGTAGTCACGGACCCTGGGCGTTCTGCAGTGCTAATCATGCCCCTCTGGGCGTGATTAGCCTGCATAATTGTGGCGGCGTCATCGGAGGCGTGCTGTCTCTAACGTCAGCACGCCTACGTTCTTGCTGTGCCGCTCATGCGCAGTACAGCGGGTCCGGTCTGCGTCGTACTGCGCAGGTGCAAAATAGCCTCAAACTCATTGCCGGATCTCCAGCAATGAGTTTGAGGCTTTCTGCACGTGTGCAGTACGGCGCAGACCGGACCCGCTGTACGGCGCATGAGCGGCACAGCAAGAACGTAGACGTTAGAGACAGCACGCCTCCGATGACGCCGCCACAATTATGCAGGCTAATCACGCCCAGAGGGGTGTGATTAGCACTGCAGAACGCCCAGGGACCGTGACTACTTGCCCGCAGCTCCCCGCCCAGAGGACTACTTGGGGGTAATTTACATACAGGGCACCGGGTTTATAAAGTACGTTTTTGGCTTGTACATTGCAGGGACGGGGGGGTATAAAAGCATGTTTGGGAAGTGTGCTGGGTGCTGCTATAGCACATTGCCATAGCGTTACATGCGTTTTTTAAGTGATTGGTTCCCTTTAATAGCAACTGCAATATCAACTAGCAATATCTCTTTCACTAGAAACAGTAAGCAGCTACATATATATAAAGTCTACACATCTCAGTTTGATAATGACAGCCGTGAATTGTGAAATAACATCTGTAAATCTAAAAACAATGGGCATTATTTTGCATAAAAAGATGTGTGAACATAGCCCAAGAAAAATCACACCATTATTCGTGCAAAAGCTGACGTCTTTTTGAATAGAAAAAGCAGACGCCTTTTCTCTTCTTTTTTTTTGACGTTGTGTGAACATAGCCTATGTGATTGGTGCAAATTCACAAATTTATGCAGTTTCAGCGACATTTTACCTGCATGTGATGATTGGGATATATGCCCACTCCTGGAAGTAACTATCAGGATGCAGAAGGTTTTAGCCATCTTCTGCCCCCCAGAAAACCCCAATTTTATTCTCTCTTGAATTGTGTTTTGGGGTCAGGGGCAGTTTAAAAAAAAAAAAAAACTATAACATTTTTACCTATTTTTTTTCCTCATGGACCCCTATAGGTTAAAGAAAAAGTATTGGGGGGGGGGACACATGTAAATATGTTTTTGCAAAAAAATGGACGAATTTGTGTGCATCCATTTTGATCCGTCTTTCCATTGACTTCCACTATTATCAAAACAGATCCTTTTTTTTTTTTAATGTACACAAAAGCGTAGTCGATCTTTTTTTTGTGTAGATAAAAGAAAACAGATCCGTTTTTATCTGTTTGTTTGTTTTTTTAACCGTCAATAAAAAAAAAAACGTATGCACACATATGCATCAGTTTTTTCAACCGTTTTTGCAAAAAATTGGATGGGGGGAAAAAAAACTATTGCAAAAAGGTAGCGTGAAACCAGCCTAAATAATGTGTTGCAAAAAATATGTCTGAAGAAGCCTTACAGCTATATATATGCACCTTACACATGTTCTGTAATGGCAGTCTAATAAACTTTTTCCTAGAAAAAGCGTCTGTAGAAGCACAAATCACGTGTGAAACAGCTGTCACGCCCCTCACAATCACGCCGGAGCTGGCATCCTCGTACCTGACTGCATGGACGGTTTTAAAGAAATCAAATAAAGGCTATATTTTAATGGTGAGTGCCCTCCTAATC
Organism: Dendropsophus ebraccatus; assembly: GCF_027789765.1. NCBI lineage: Eukaryota > Metazoa > Chordata > Amphibia > Anura > Hylidae > Dendropsophus > Dendropsophus ebraccatus. The sequence goes on along the minus strand of NC_091461.1, from coordinate 52,424,817 downwards.
ACTTTTTCTATGAATTTTGGGATTGCGCCTATCTGGCTTTTCTATGAGGGGTGAGCACCACCATAAAATAGTACACATTCCATTCCCTGCAGTTTTTTTTCCATGAATCCAATGTGAACTACCTGGTAGTGCCAGCCACAGTATCTCACCATTTGCTAATAAACTTTTTATAAACCTGTCAAACAATAACTCAGACGTTGGATAGAACGCACTCTCCTCATCTAAATTTGCAGCATTAATCAGAAGAAAACGATTTGCAGTAAATAATTCTTTCATGCATTATGTAGAACAATAACATTGCTCCCATCCACAACCCATTATATAGGAGTACAATGCGTGGATCACAACTCCCTATACTGCAGGTTAATTAAATGAGCCGAGCCAAACCACATAAGAAATGGCCATCTCTGTATTAAATGCTGCTGCAAAGTAATCTGTTTAAAAAGCTGTGGGCTTCTAAAGTGATTAAGCGTGATTATTACGCTCTATCTGGCCCTGGGAGTGGTAATCAGGATGCAGAAACAGGATGTCAGCAGATGCAAATAAAGATCTACAGCATTCATTCTCATTGAAAAAAAGAGCAGTGTTTACTTCCAACATCCAGGGAAAATTCCTTCCACCCATAAATGAGAATATTGGCTGAGACAATGCATAATCAATGCTGCGCATTACCTAATGTACAGTACAATCAGCAGAGACGAGGCAGAGGCAATGAAGTTATTACGGATGAAACCCACTTTTTTCCTTTTCAAGTTGCAGCTGTCTGTTTAAGATGGAATATTTTAGTTGTGGTAATTATTCCCATAGAATTATGCTCATTGTCACCAATCTATGCGCAAGACTTTATTAAATTATATGAGGATGAGGAGACATTGCATAGTATCATCCTGACTACATATATCAGCTCTGTATTTTCATAGATTGTGGTTACTGCATTTGTAGCTAGGGCAGCTGTGACATCTAGCAGTACATATAATTTGCCATTTGTCTGTAATCAGCCCCTTTATTTTCGTAGTGAAGTTACAGGGTGGCAGACTATGCTAAACATTTATTGCTCCTTGTCTAAAAGGCATCCTTGTCAGTTTTTTTTTATTTTTTCTTTTAAGTTTTTTTTTTTTTAAGTTAAAAAATAACTTAGGAACGTGTCTAAGTTAAATTTAATAATTTCGGAGTGCCAAATTATGTAAGGCCTGTGGTCTAACATGTTAAGCCTATGTTCCCACACAGTATTTTGATCAGTATTTTAGTCAGTATTTTGCAACCAAAACCAGGAATGGATTGAAAACACAGAAAGGCTATGTTCTCACACTATTGGAATTTAGTGGATGGCCGCCATTTAATGTCAAATAATTGCTGTTATTTGCCATTAAATGGCGGCCATCCACTGAATTTCAACAGTGTGTGAACATAGCTATGGCTTTGGCTATGTTCACACTAAGTTATTTTTTAGTAAAGAATGGACACTGATTGCAATGGAATCAGCGCCTGTTCTTTACTGCAGGGGCAGCATTGCATTGAAGTCAGTGCAATGCCACCCGCTGTGTCCACACAGCGTTATGTTAGCGCCTCTTCTTTAGAACAGGCCTTGAAATAATGTACCCGCCTATTATTTCCGGACGCTGTTCAGTGAAAAGCGTCAGGAAATAGCTGTTCACACAATGTAATGTACAGCGCCGGCCACACATTACATTGAAGTGAATGGCTAATTGATTTTGGGCACACCCGACGTTGCCTGCAAGTCAATAGCAAAAAAAAAAAGAATGTTCCTGCAGCCGATCAGAGGTATTGGCTGCAGGAACATCCTGAATGCAGCCCAGCAGCCAGCAGTTCAACTCTGTACCCACAATCTGACCTCCCCAAACCGTGGTCCCATCAGATAGCTGCTTTTAATCCAAGATCTGTATCAATGTCACAAACTTTAGGGCAGGTAGTAATACCTTTGTGTCAGTTGATTTGGTCGTTGGCTAAATGTATGCGTGCGGGGGTGGGGTAGTCTATGTCAGGGTGTGTGCACGCTATAGAATAAATGGAATCCACTCGAAATTGTTCACCTATTTCGTAGAGTGCACACACCGTTAGGGCAAAAAGACACATTGTAACATTCATATACCTGTCTGTCCAGGATGTAGAAAAAAGTCAAAGAGGCTTCCTTACGTTCCTGATCTGCTGCAAGCTTGAAGCACAGACAAAAAAATTAAATCGTCACTGTCATATTTATTTTTTTTGCAGAAATCAGTAGTATAAGCGATTTTAATAAACTCTATAATAGGTTTTATTAGGTAAAAAAGCCTCTTTATGTACTCAAAAAGCAATTTCCCAGAACCCCCCCTCCCTGTGCATTATCAGGCAAATCTATCTTCATTACAGAGAAGCCAGTGAAGACGGGTTCTGCTGTGTCCATTATAGCCTATGAAGAGGGGAGGGACGGAGGGAGATGAGAGAGCAGGAAGAAGAGACATGAAGGTCAGCTGTTTGTAGACTGTCTGGACACCTAAAACGCTGGATTCAGAGGTCAGAAAGGTCAGTGCTTGTCTAGGAACTGGCTAAGAGAAGATTGCAGGGTGTTGTGCTGTGCAGGACTGCTCCGTGCTCACTCACTCCTTTCAGCCCCTCCCTCTCCATAGACACATAAGGAACACAGAAATCCTGTTTCTTCTGAAGTGAGGGGGGGACCTAGAAAAACTGACTTGTCAGTACAGAAGGAAACTCTTTTGGTAAATAAAACCTATTACCGAGTATCTTAAAATTGCTTGTACTATAGATATTTATTGTTTTCAGAAAAATGAATCTGAAATGACAGTTAAGCTTTAAAGGTTGTATGTGTGTCCTTGTGCTAACAGTGCCAGCACTTAAAGTGAATCTAACCTGCAGATAGACTGTTAGAGAACAGAGAAAGGGAGTGCGGCCATACCTTTATATAGGTGGTCCTCTGCCCCATTAATGTTAGATCTGTCTTTTTCTGAATATGTAAATGAGGTGGTTTGTTGCACTGGGGCTGGTCCAGTAGTCCTCAGTGCACCGATTCACTGATGCTGCCTCAGTGTACGAAACTGCTTAACTTACATATTCAATAGAGGGAAGGGGACCTTCTTAATAAAGCTCCCCCAGTACCCTACACTTTGAGAGTCTATGAGCGGGTTAAATCCATCTAGCTTTCCTTTACAGTATCAGGAAATAAATAACAGTTTTACAAAAGTTAAGCCAATACTTTAAAACATATGCTTAAAGGAGATGTCCACAATAATAATAATTTTACTGCTTGTGTGCTTCTTACTTAAAGGAGTAGTGCGGCGCTCAGCAATTATTCACAGAATAACACACATTACAAAGTTATACAACTTTGTAATGTATGTTATGTCTGTGAATCGCCCCCTTCCCGTGTCCCCCCACCCCCGCACGTGTACCCGAAAGTGTGGTGCGATATACATACCTGACACGTGTCGACCCCCGTCTTTTGTCGATGCAATCTTCGGGAGGCCGGCCGACTCGCTGCAGCCGTCCCGCATGCTGACCCCCCTCTGCAGCATCATCAGCTGCTCAATCGTAGTCGGTCGACGCGGATCAGGTATGTATAGCGCACCACACTTCCAAGTACACGTGCGGGGGTGGGGGGACACGGGAAGGGGGCGATTTACAGACATAACATACATTACAAATTTGTATAACTTTGTAATGTGTGTTATTCTGTGAATAATTGCTGAGCGCCGCACTACCCCTTTAAAGAGGATGTACCATCAGGTACATCCTCTTTAATATGACCCACGGACAGATTGCGCCATCACGAGGAAAGCCGGTCCCCCGTACCGTTTTTTGAACCGCGGCCTGGTTCCCGTGTAAGGCGCTGCTCTATCTACAGGTACCGGGCCAGCCCGCCCCCAATGAGAGGGAATTCCCTCCCCTCTATGACACGGCTCCTTTAGATTCATGGGAGCCACGTCATAGAGGTTTGCGGGGTGTTCTCTCACTGGGGGCGAGCCGGCCCGTCTTCAGTGCTTCAGCCTCGATCGTTACCTGTGGATAGAACACACCACAGAACCGGCTTCCCTGTGACGGCACCATTCTATCTGTGGTCCATAATAAAAAGGATGTACATGATGGTACATCCTCTTTAAATAATTAGGCTATGTTTACACAGCGTAGGAACAACAACAGTTGTTTTATATTAGATTTAACCACTATAACAGTCACATTAAATTGGGGGGGGAAACACAGCCTAAAATGTCACTTTTTTATTGCAGATTTTAAGTATATATTTTTACTTCGCAGCTGACACACACACACTGAGTGATTTATGACCTGATGACACACAGGTCGGCCGGGTGCAGTGTTCTCTTCACACACGTTGCTTCCCTGTCTCAGAGCTAGCCAAGGGAGCAGGCGTGTCATCCCATTGAAGAGAGGGGAGGACACGTGATCCCGACTCCAAAGGTGGGGGCCAGGAGGAAAGAGCGTGTCTGCCTGGACTCCAGTTAGCTCATTTTGTGAATACTAAGGGGGTTAATAGGCAGGAATAGCTCCAAAATGGCTCAAAACAGGTAATTACTTGCTTTAAGTAATATATTATGCTAGAGGTGGGCTACTTAACACTGCAAAAAAGATTTGGGGGGAATACCCCTTTAAGGGAATGTATACTTTTAAAAAATATATATAAAAATAACAATAGTTTAACCCCTTAAGGTCAAAGCCTATTTTCGTTTTTGCGCTTTTGCTTATTCCATTTTAAGTTTAAAAGTCCATAGCGCTTGCATTTTTTCACCTAGAGACGTATATGAGCACTTATTTTTTGCGAAACCAATTGTACTTTGCAATGACAGGCATTATTTTTCCATAACATATGCTGCGAAACCGGAAAAAAATCATTTGCGCTGTCAAATTGAAAAAAAAACGAATTTGTTTTGATTTCGGGGAGTTTTGCATTTACGCCGTCCGTCCTATGGTAAAACTGACTTGTTATGCATGTTCCTCAAGTCGTTACAATTACTATGATATATAACATGTATAACTTATATTGTATCTGATGGCCTGTAAAAAATTCAAACCATTGTTAACAAATATACGTTCCTTAAAATCGCTCCATTCCCAGGCTTATAGCGCTTTTATCCTTTGTTCTATGGGGCTGTGTGAGGTGTCAGTTTTTGCGCCATGATGTGTTCTTTCTATCGGTACCTTGATTGCGCATATACGACTTTTTGATCGTTTTTTATTACATTTTTTCTGGATTTGATGCTACCAAAAATGCGCAATTTTGCACTTTGGGATTTTTTTGCGCTGACGCCGTTTACCGTGCGAGATCAGGAATGTGATTAATTAATAGTTCGGGCGATTACGCGCGCGGCGATACTAAATATGTTTATTTATTTATTTATTTATTAATTTATATTTATAAAATGGGAAAAGGGGGTGATTTGGACTTTTATTAGGGGAGGGGATTTTTTATTAATAAAAACACTTTTTTACTTTTTTTTTACATAGACTAGAAGCCCCCCTGGGGGGCTTGTATATACATAGCACTGATCTCTCATAGAGATCAATGCTGTGTATATACACAGCAAAGATCCATCAGATCGGTCATAGATTACTATGGCCTGCTGCAGGCCATAGCAATCTATTGCCGAGCCGGGATCAGCGTCATTCCGACGCTGAGGCCCGGCACGGGCAGAAGAACGGATCTCCCCCCCGCGATCGCATCGCGGGGGGGAGATCCGACCCACTAGACACCAGGGATAGTGTGCATAAAGCACTTCAATGCAGCTGTCAGGTTTGACAGCTGCATTGAAGTGCTTAATTAGCCGGCGCGGCAACGGGACCTGCGCCGGCTAACAGAGGCACTGCCCGGCTGCACGTGTCAGCCGGGATCAGTGCCGTTCAGAGCGGGGTCCCGGCGGGACCCCGCTCTGAACACCCCCCGCGGCGCCATGACGTATCAGATACGTCATGGGTCGCTAAGGGGTTAATTTTGTTTTTTCATTACTTGATAATTGTGACAATCATCAAAGATACTGTATGACTTACTGCAACCGCAAAAATATAAGAAAATTATCTTTTAAGTTCTATGGGAAAGTGTTGTGTGCATGCCCTGCAGCCTGTGCTTACTTTGCAATTATTCCTGTGAATAGCCAAAAACTAAATTTGAATACTTAAAAGGGTGAAGATTTCAAAATGGGGTAAATTATGGGGGTTTCTAGTATACAGGCCTCTAAAATATACTCCAAAACTGAACTGGTGCCTAAAGAATTTCTGAGTTTGAAATTTTCATGAAAAATTTGAAAATTTCTTCTAAACATTTACGGCCTCTAACATCCTAGAAAATAGTAAAAGCATGCTGCCGAATGCTGTTAATACAAAGAAGACATGTTATACATATGTAGTAATAAATAATTTGTTGTATTACTATTTTCCTTATTGGCAGAGACTTTCAAATGTAGAGAAATGCTACTTTTTGAATTTTTCACAACATTTTGGAGTTTTTCACAAGAAAAATTCTAAAGCCATAAACCCAAATTTACCACTAACATAAAGTAGAATATGTCACGAAAAAAAAAAAACAATGGAATCACGAGGATTGGTAAAAGCATTCCAAAGTTATTGATGCTTAAAGTGACACAATATATTTGAAAAATTTGGCCGTGTCATAAACGCCAAAACTGGCTGTGTCCCCTAGGGGTTAAAAGAGGTTATTAAAAAAAACAAAAAGCAGTCATACATTGAGCAGTCATACATTGTTAGTCACAGCTATAGCTACTGTAATCTCTGACCAGTGTGGTACAATGTAAATCAGAGCAGCAGTGGATTGAAAAAGTGGGACATTTGCAACATGTAACTGTTTTTATTTATTTTTTAATAAAGCCAAGATAACCCTTTTAATGTGTCTCCCTTGATTTAGAATATTAGGATGTTCACCCTGCTTTTGATATTTCACATGACGTGAATTGTGCCTAACCCCCCCCCCCCCCCAAAAAAAAAAAAAGGATTTGCATTTTACAATCACTTTCAATGACAATTTACTGTCAACTTACTAAGGATTGTTAACATGTGGTTCTAATACATTGCAAACAACTCTATTTGCTTTGCTCCCTGAAGCGTAACAATGACAATATGTTCTCTCCATCGGCTAATGTTTTCAGTTGGTTACATACTCGGTAGCACAGCATCAATTACCTAATGTCTTTCCCGCTTTCTAGAAGACTTAGTGTAATTGCTAGCAGTGAGCACCTTCAGTACATCTAACCAGTAGCCAATGTGGGGTCTATTTTATTAAGTGGACCCCCTCTATGTGATTTCTATGTATTGCCCAGCTTGTTTATTTAATAGGTTGTCTTATTGTGTGTAGATATTTATTGTAATATAAAGAAATTGAAAATACAACTAATGCATCAAAAAGACTCTGTGCTCCTCTGCAGCAGCCTAGGGGGCAGTGCAGATGTTACAGTGGGGAGTTACATGGCTGGGGGCACTGGTTCTGCAGCCTTCTCACAGTTATTATTGGGTTTGCACAAGGGCATCCATAAGGACTTTCCATGCTCATTCGGGTCAGTGCATCACTGAGGCTCCTGCTCTTTGGGCATACAATGGTATAATATCCCTTGGGGCATACCCTTGTGTCAAACTTCACGGTATGTAGGGTGTCCTTGATGGAGAGGTGTAGGTGAAAGTCATAGAGCAGTTGAAACAGTTTTTTAATTGGTCAAAAATGCAGACTTCCATAGAATGGAGGCATAGTAATAGTCTCATAAAACAGCAAGGTTACCTGTGTCGTGATTGTGTTGGTGTCAGTCGTAGTTAATTTTTCCTATTGAAGCAGGGTTCAGCATTTCAGTGATACAGTAAGCTTAGTGGCAAGAAAGTGTGATCAGCTACAGGTGATGTGCTACAGGTATCTTTCCTGGGACACAGGTATTAAACACTGCGGCACTCAGTGCTGGTTCCTCAGCTCCACAGTTCCCAAACTACAGGCTGTGAATCTATATCAATATCGCTGGAGGCAGCAATGTATTAAAGCAAAAAAAAGTTACTCCTCGGAGTACTCCTTAAGTCAGATTCAATTACCTTTAGGCCCCCTTTACATGGGTCAAGAGGCTGCAGCAAATGAACACTAAACTTGTTGGGGTGTTTGTGCCTACTATTGAATGCATCATTGTTGGCCGCACATTATCTGTTTACACAGGACAATGTGCAGCCAACAACAGTGCACTAAATGGATCACACAGAAGATCCAGTCAGCCAATGAACAAGCCTTTGCTTATTTGTCAGCTGATTGCTGGCCCTTTTCCACAGGCCAATTATTAGCAACAAGTGTTCCTAGGAAGGCTAATGGCCCGATGATCGTCCCATGTGAAAGAGCATTTACTTCCTCTTCTGTCTCATCCTCCTTATTAACAAAGTAATTGTCTCTCATTGTTAGCATAATCATGAACAGAATAAAAGTTGTAGCAAAAAATGTTGTTGAAAGCGTTTTCAGGATCCGTCACCAGCACCTCTGGGCTTGTACTTATTTTGTAAACAGTATCATTTTCTTAATTTTGCAATAGGCTTATCACTATTATAGACATCTTTGTAATATTTGGCTCCATCCATGTTATAGCTCTTTTTGTACTAATGTTTTTAAGTTTATTTGTTTTGTTTTTTTTATTATTTATTTAATTGCTTTCCTAATTAGTTTTATTTAAAAAAAGGATTTTTCTAATTTGATATTACTAAATTGGGCAATTTTCCCAGCTCAGTTCCTATCTTATGTTTCTTGCTTTTTCCATGCTGCGGTTCTGTAAGAAGACTTTCACTGACCATTCTATTTCCTTTCATGAATCTTCTCTGTCTTTTATTACAGAAAACCTCTGATTACCTTTATAAATGCTTTGTTTGCCTCTTAGCGTCCATTTACACAGAAAGATTATCTGCCAAAGATTTGAAGCCAAAGCCAGGAAAAGACTATAAACAGAGATCAGGTCATAAAGGAAAGCCTGAGATTTCCCCTCTTTTCAAATCCATTCCTGGCTTTGGCTTCAAATCTTTGACAGATAATCTATCAGATCTTTCTGTGTAAATGGGCCCTTATTTAGCTCATCTGTTCAGAGGAACTTATTATGTCTAGACAGTAATTAGACTGTAATTAATTGTCATTTAATACCACATATAAAAATAAAAGAAGGAATTCTTGCTTCATCTATTATTTTCGGACTTTGCCACAAAGAAACTACTTCAGAAACTGTAATGAAACATAGAAGACTAATGGCAAAAAAAGACCACCTGGTCCATCTAATGTTAGGCACCTCCGAAGAAATGAATTGAAAGCTTTGGTACACACTGACATGGCCATAATGCAAATACAAACAAATAAAAAATTACAGCAGCACTCTGCAAAGGACATGTGGTATATATAGTACATATTAACTATCATCACATGGATGTAAATACAAATGAATTATAACAGTATAGCGTAAGAAAATTGCTTGGTCACTAAGGCCAAAAATAGGGCGGTCACTAAGGGGTTAAATAAGAAAATGCATCAAAACTGTGACTGACACCAACATACCTATATGTCTCAGCTGTTTATATAATATAAACACCGTATAAGGAAATCAGTTATGTGATGAATCTGCAATCAAAATGGCTGAAAATGTTATGCCTACCATATCAGCTAATACAGGTAAGTACGCACCATACACATATATACATTCCTCTCTGATAATAGCTTATGCTGCACTATGTCAGCAAAAAACATTTTAGAGTGCTTCCTTAATCTACTTAGACAATTAATTGGCAGCAATGTTAAGTTCCTTTTTAAAGATTGTTTAAATAGATTTTGATGACCTATTAGCAGATCTATTTGCTGGAGTATAAGTTGTCAGGCTTTCTGTCTGGCACTGCAGACCTGTCAGAGGTTTCTTTCTCCTGCTTATTTATTTCTGCTGCATTATTGTTCTCTTGACTTTAGTGCTGGTGGAATTTGCCTCTCAAAGGCTAAGTCCACAGTCGATGATTAGTTAGGCTCCACTCATATCATGTTTTTGCATCCTGTTGAAAACTGTTAGTCTTATTAGCTTTTTCCTTTTGTCTTGTTTTGTGCCCCGCCCCCCCCCCCCCCCAAAATTACAGTACAATAAATTTAAAACACTTTGTAACAAGGTGCCGATCCTGTTGTATTCTGTTGCCATTGATATCTGTTTTACAAATCGGGAACCTGGTGAGAAAAAAAAGAAATCTGATGTTATATCTTTACCTACCCCTATTCCCAAGACATGTTCGGCAGCTTCCAGAAGGCCGCTCTAGACTCATAAGGGCACACTGCTGGAGCCCTTCCCATCACCAAGAGCCAGCTCCACCTGCCGGGTAACATCACGTATACCCGACAGCAGCCCTGGCAACAGGAGGCGCTGCAGGTCCTTATCACCCAGCAGGAATTTTGAATTCCTGCAGCAGGACAGCAGTATGTGAATGACTGGCAGGTCTCTCCCCCCCCCCCCCCCAGTCAAGATGTGTTTCTTGTATGTGTGCCTTGTGAAGATCGGGGGGCAGTCATATCACGTTCTGGACCAGATCCCTGATCTCATATATATATATGAGATATGAGATATATATGACCCCCTAGATCACATCCTGGCTGGCTATTAGACTAATTTTCTAGCGTGCTCGGCATTTACTACCTATTCCTGCATTGTTCTCTGGCTTTCCTGACCTTGGCTTTGACTACTGTCTGACTACTCTCTGGATTCTTATTTCTGTACTTTGCTGCCCATTTGGTTTGACCCCAGCTTATTGATCATCCTGGGGGCTGCGTTCACACTACGTATATTTCAGTCAGTATTGCAACCAACAGATCCTTTCTGTGTTTTTAATCCACTCCTGGTTTTGGTTGCAATATGAGGACCACAACACTGACTGAAATATACATACAGTATACTGACTGAAATATATGTAGTGTGAACGCAGCCTAAATGTAAGTTTGTCTTGTCCTTGTTTTGTGTTTTCACGTATCGCAAGTTAGGTCTTGTCGCCTTCTTGCCTGCAGTCACCTAGAGCTGTAAGAGGCAAGCAGGCAGGGACTAGTTCAGGTCTCACTGTCTGTGTTCACCACGTCTCTTCCCTGACCCTACTCTCCCTGCGGTATTGTGACACCTAAGTCATATGTCCTGTTGCATCCTATTTTTTTATATAAATGTGCCCCCCCCCCAAAAAAAAAAAAAAAAAAAAACATTTCAAAAGGGTGCAAAAATATAGTGTGAACATAAACCAACCTGCTCTTTCCTCTTAGTATGCCTCACACCTACTTGTGGAAAGGTAACTTGCTTTTAAGTGTTATAATCTACCTAGTTCCTCTGGCTTAAACCAGCAACTTTTATGAGGCTCAAGGTCTGCATCCAGTTTCACCACGTAGAACTCCACACCAACTATGTCTCCTCCATGTTCGCTGACATCTTCATGATGAGCCAACAATGCTCCCTGCCTTTTCGAATTACTTCTCCATTCTCCTCCGGAGTGGCTACATACTACGGCTACATACTACTTCTACTAGTATATAGTACTGGACACATGAGCACTAGAGAGTCATCACATTGAATCACTTGTGTTCCTCTGCCATTCAAATCTCAAGACTAATTGTTACATTGACTGTACAAGCATTTTAAGAAACTTCCTTAGACAAGACACCCCCAGTATGCTTAGTACATCAAAACTGCCTTAGGTTGAAAAAGTTTACTTTCCATACTAACCGATTCAGTTAGAAAATCAGTATACAGTTAAAAATAAGCTATAAATGGTTACTATGGGCAACAAATCTACCAAATCTAACCAAAATGAATACTACTAAACTTTAGGATTATTTTATATTATAAAATGTAAAATGAAAAATTAGAAAAAACAAACAAAAATTCTTTTAAAAATAGTCTTAACATAAAAACAAACAATAGGTAAAAAAAAAAATCTGCAGACTAAATAAAAGTTAAAAATAAATTCCAACAAAATTAAAGGTCAGTATTCACCTTAAATGGCAGTGATGAGCTTGAGTCTACAATTTGTATGTAGTCTAATAATTCCTCATTACCTTATTTATAGCCGTTCACGTTACAACCTATTGCTACCAAATATTTTAGCAGATTTCTAAGGTAGCAAGGGATATGGATATCAAAGCAAACTTTTTATAAATCAAACGTTTTGCTGTGAAACATATTCTATAGACAAGTATAGCTGTTATTATACTATAATTTGATATGACATTTACTTGTAATAATTTTTGTAAACCTTCTGTTTTTGGCAACTGAGGTTTATAAAAAATAAACTATTACTTTCTGTGTTTTTATCCACACCAGTTATCATATGATTGAACTTATTTATTTCACAAACATCTGATAGGGATAGGACTCTTTGAAAAATTACCAACTTTATATATGAATCTACAAAATAAGTGTCCCCAACTGTGGCTACATACCCCAATCACATCTATACCTTTAAAGTCCATCTGTATCCACTTTACTGCCTACTGAGCTGACAGCATCGGTATCGGTATAGATCTGAATGAAAGAATCCTGAACATACCTTTGTTGTATAAGTCTGTGTTTTAATTTTCATTAAAAAAAAAACATATTCTTGGGGCTGTGACTGGTGTCAAAGAGTAGGAGCTTCTTATTCTCTGGGCCCTAGCGCTGCTACATCTTACCATGCTTTATGCCTGTCTCTTGCATAATCAGTCATGTATACTCTGCATACAGCTCAGTGAGGTGTAGTGGTTCTACGGCCCAGGGACTAATAGGCCATGCCTCTTTAACCCCATTCACAGGCCAAATAAAGTTTTTTTTTTTTTTTTTTTTTTTTTGGGGGGGGGGGGTTATTAAAACAAAAACACAGACACAGTTGCCTATTATTCTGTGTTATTTTACAAGGGAGAATTCTAAAGTTTTCATACTTATGCTAAACTTAATACATGATACCAAATATGTCAATATTTTATGCTTGCTCACTTTCCTTCACCAAAACCAATTTTCATTGAAAAAAAATGAAAGCCAAATGGAAACTTTTTTTTTTTTTTTTAACAAAACTTTGTTAAAGAATTTTAATGTGGAACTAGTACAAGGCCTAATAAAGTCTTTGCCATGGAAATATCACAATCATATGATTCAGGGCATTTACAGAATGACAAAGTCCATCATAACTATTTATTAAAACCCCATTACCACAGCATATGATGCAAAGCTACATTTCCTGAGAATGCAAAGTCACTGTGCCATACATGTCTGGTACTGTACAAGAAGATGTTTCCATTTAAAAGGGTTATCCAATGCTACAAAAACATGATTACTTTCTTTTAGAGACAACACGACTCTTGTCTTCAGTTCAGGTGTGGTTTGTAGAGATGAGCGAACCTCGAGCATGCTCGAGTCGATCCGTACCCGAACTTTCGGCATTTGATTAGCGGTGGCTGCTGAACTTAGATAAAGCCATAAGGCTATGTGGAAAACATGGATATAGTCATTGGCTGTATCCATGTTTTCCAGACAACCTTAGAGCTTTATCCAAGTTCAGCAGCCGCCATTAATCAAATGCCAATCGTTCGGGTTCGGATGGACTCGAACCCGAACACGGTTCGCTCATCTCTAGTGGTTTGCAATTAAGCTCCATTCCCTTCAATGGAACTTAGCTGCAAAATCTACGCCCAAACTGGAGGCAAGAGTGGTGCTGTTTCTGGAAGAAAGTGGCCATATTTTTGTAGTGCTGGATAACCCCTTTAATGTTCATCATGTTCTGGGAGGGGGATGAACTGCAAAAAATTGCTTCTGTGTCACACGCAATTCATTTTCTTTCTACAGTAAGTACTTTTACCCATAAACGATATAATAAGAAAATAAGATAAATAAGGTAAATTATGGTAAATTTGTTGACAAGGGGATGACAGAAATGTGTTATATTTTTTTTTATAAAAAATGTATTCTAATAAATTAAAACCAAGTGCAATATAGTGAATTTCGGAGTATTAGGAAATGTTAATATGTAGAATGAAAAGCCATCTGGCACACAGTAAATGAATTACATTCTGATCATTTTTCCATCTTGTTTACCCTTGTTAGCATCACTATAAATCGGCTAAATATATAGTGTATGCATTCGGATATTTCCAGAGATGCACTGTATTATTAACCTATATATACTTTACATTGTCTATAGAGATTCCTTTGAAAAAAATAATTTCAGTTGCCATTAAAACAACATTTCTACAGGGATTAAAGTTAATTAGAGTCATTGATATTGTTAATGGATTAAAGGCCTAATATGTGAATGCCCTGATACATGAAATTAACACTTCTGCAACAATACAAAGAAAACGCAGATCACACAATAGACTTGATCTCTTTCCAAGAACAATTATTTTCTAGTTTTCTATAGCTTCTAGGTGTTAAAATCACACAAATTACTATTAAAAGGAAAAGCATTGCAATAGTTCAAATATTTTTAACATTTTATATTCTTTTTATAGTATTTTGCTTTTCTTTTCACAGCAATCATTGTTACGGATGTAAGCTCCAATGGTCAGACCAGACCCCAAATTACTAGTCCATAGTCTATCAAATTAGCAGCATTCCAAACATGTAATTCTAATCCTGTAGTGTTACTTAGCTGTTGCACATTGGATGAATAAATAACACTGTAGGTTTGGAATTACATGTTTGGAGTGCTGGTGATTTGATAGACTATTGATTACTAACCTTTTACAATACAGTCGATGGTAGAACCCAACTGACCCCTATGAAAGCCACATGACTAAGCTAGAGACATTATGGAGGCACTGTTACCCTGACAATTTAAAAAAGAAAGTTACCCACAGGTATTGCCACCCCCTCACTATCCAATAATTTTTAGATAAGTAGGGTGGTGAAGACCCCTTGGGCCCCATGGACCTAGGGTGATTGGCCTAGGGTGATAGATCCAGTCCTGATGATATCTGTTTGATTGTTAGGGCCCCACCTTCAGGACCTGTAGCAATCATAAGAACTAGGTTCCTGAGTCCCTTGAATCTTCAACTGTATACAGCATTTTACATAATAAAATGACAATTTGTTTAAATCAAGTATTATGTTAAATATATTCTTAAAGGATTGTTGGTGAACTTTGTGATAATTTTCCATTTTACTGTCTATATTTTATTATTCCTGAAATCTTGAAGTTCCCATTCCCACCACTAAGCTTAAAACTAAGCTCAGACTTCCTGTACTGTCTGTGATGATGATACATGTCACAGCCGTGGAGGCGATCTGTGCTCCGGGCCGCCGACACTCTGCTTCTCCCCCCCCGCTCTATTCTGACAGCGGACACCGGAGCCTAAGTGCTGGGGTCTTTGGCCACTGCCTCTTCAGCCCGACAGATCTCCTTATCTCTCCGCACTCCTGCCCACGTGTCTCCAGCTGCATCTTGCCCGCCGCCGTTAGCAAGCCTAGCCATTGGTAGTGACCTGGGGGTCGCCTGCCGCAGCAAGCCTATCCTGCCTTGTAGCGGGCACTGGTGAAGACCAGCGGCCCCTTAGACTCCGCTCCCTGGTGGCGCTTACGTCATCGCAGATTCACAACTTCAGTTGTTACAATACATACACCATTACAGCAAAAAATGACACCAAGACAATAGGTGGTAGCCACAGTTCAACCTCTCCTCCCTGTGGCATGACAAAGGCCACATAGCATGCCCAGACATCATTCCCATTCATGTCAAGGGTCAAGGTTTGATATATAGTATATCATGCTGATAAAAAAAAAAAAAACATTGATGTCCCATAATAAAGTACAAAAAATAAAAACTAGTTAAAAAGAAAAGAACATGATTCAGTATCTGGGTCTAATCAGTATTAAAAATCTAGCCGATACATCCCCATTAACAAAGTGTAAACCTTTGTGCACCAGTGACTTGTCATAATCACTGTGATAAGAACATTCAGTTCACAGGTAAATTGTAAATCTCTGCTTTCCCTTTGTTCTTTTGAAGAGATTTGCTTGTCATTTTCAGCCAGGTTCATATGGGTTTATTCCAAAAATAGAAGTATAATCTGATCAAACTGCGCAAGAAATGAGTTAGTCCTTTGTAAGCAAACTACATATTGGATATTCCCTTTAAGTGGTCTATGCGATTGTTATGTTGTGTTTCACTTTTCGGGATTAATAAAGGATTTGAATAATGTACATTTCCACAGACAGTGTGATTTGTACTTGTTCAGAATGTAATAATAGTATCTGGTATATTTGTATTAGCAATGAACAATGTAGCAACGGCCAAAACAAGAACCAAAATGATAAATCAGCTTAGAGGGAATTTATTTTTAGAAAATAATGATTTTTTTTTTATTCCCTTTAACAACATGCTGTCATGTTGCCTAATACTTGTATTCTTGGATACCTGCAGCAAATTAGTGTTATTTTTAGTTCTTCTTTACTTTGAGCCTAAAACAACAGGGGAAAAAGCTAAACCCATTCTGCTGTATTACAAAAAGAATGTATACAAGCACATAAAAGGACAAAAAATGGAAAAAAAAAAGTCAAACAACACTAGAATTCAACTCTGAACTGTAATACGCTTTTATAGTCTCTCCATGATGAGAAACTATGGCAAAGATTTATGAATCTGAGACAAAAGCTACCAATCACAGCTCAGGTTTTATTTCTCAAATTGCTCAGGTAATAAACCGTGATTGGTGGCTGTGAGTAAATCAGACAGTCTTTGGCTCAGATTAATACATTTGGGCCGTATACAGTATGAGTTGTTTTCCTTGGTTATCCCATTCATGGCATACTTTTGACACTGTTGTCGGAGCAAACCCCCAAAGTTGGCAGTTTTTTATACTGGCCCTGGCTAGTCTAACACCAATGGCCATTCCCAATTCAAAGTCACTTTCAGAGCTAGATTATGACTTAACTTATGTCTCCTCATTGTCTCCTTGAAGCATAAGATGGGCTTTAAGACTTTATACAGAATACACACCTGCAGTTAGGAGAATGTGGGAATATAGAGATCACTGTAGTTATTTTAGAAGTACCCCAGGGGGACCTCTAATTACTGTATAAGTAAAAAAAAAAAAATTTATATATATATATATATATATATATATATATATATATCCACTCCCCTAATAGAAGTCTGATCCAACCCCATTTTCCCATTTTATAAATAAAAATAAATAAACATGTTTGGTATCGCCGCGTGCGTAATTACTCAAACTATTAAATTATCACATTTGCAAAATTGCTAATTTTTTTGTGTCATTAAATCCAGAAAAATTGTAATAAAAAGCGATCAAAAAGTCGCATGTACACAATCAAGGTACCCATAGAAAGTACAGATCATGGGGCAAAAATGACTTCTCACACAGCCCCATAGACAAAAAAGATAAAAGTGATATAAACATGGTCATAGAGCAATTTTAAGGAACATTAATTTTCTTTAAAAGATTTTATTTTTTAAAAGCTGCTAAATAATATAAAAGTTATGCAAGTTGCATATCGTTTTAACCCCTTAACGACATAGAGTGTATATTTACTCTATTACTCTACTCTATGAGAGATCAAAGTGTATATACTAGAAGTCCCCCAGGGGGGCTTCTAGTATAAGTGTAAAAGTTAAAAAAAAAGTGTTGTTAATAGTAAAAGCCCCCTCCCCTAATAAAAGTCTGAATCACCCCCCTTTTCCCAGGTTATTAATAAAAGTAAACAAATAAATAAATAAATAAACATGTTTGCTATCGCCGTAATCGACTGAACTATTAATTTATCACATTCCTGATCTCGCACGGTAAACGGCGTCAGCGCAAAAAAATCCCAAAGTGCAAAATTGCGCATTTTTGGTCACATCAAATCCAGAAAATTTTTAATAAAAAGCGATCAAAAAGTCGTATATGCGCAATCAAGGTACCGATAGAAAGAACACATCATGGCGCAAAAAATGACACCTGACACAGTCCCATAGACCAAAGGATAAAAGCGCTATAAGCCTGGGAATGGAGCAATTTTAAGTGACGTATATTTGTTGACAATGGTTTGAATTTTTTACAGGCCATCAGATACAATATAAGTTATACATGTTACATATCGTTTTAATCGTAACGACTTGAGGAACATGCATAACAAGTCAAGTTTACCCCAGGGCGAATGGCGTAAAAACACATTTACCCCAAATAAACAAAATGCGTTTTTTTTTTCAATTTCACCACACTTTTTTTTCTGGTTTCGCAGTGTACTTTATGCAAAAATTCAGCCTGTCATTGCAAAGTACAATTAGTGACGCAAAAAATAAGGGCTCATGCGGGTTTCTAGGTGGCAGTGCTATGGCCTTTTAAAGGACAACTCCGGCGAAAAAATTTTTTGGCTTATTTAACACACATTACAAAGTTATATAACTTTGTAATGTGGTTAAATACCCGGTCTGGCCCCCTTCCCCCACTTTCCGACTCCCGACCCCCCACCCCGGAAGTTAAAGAATGTATACATTACCTATTACGGTCGTCACGGTCCTCTTCTCCCGGGCGGCATCTGGTGACGGGTGATGTCAGAGCTGGGGGGCGGTCCGGGTCTTCTTCCTCTTCGGCGTCTTCATTGAGAGTGAATGGGAGAGAAAAGGCTGCTGGTGCACATGCGCACCAGCAGCCTTTTCATTGGCTGGAGTGCATCACATGGCTTCCAGCTTGCTCAGCCCTGATTGGCTGAGCTTGCTGGAAGCCATGTGATGCGCTCCAGCCAATGAAAAGGCTGCCGGTGCGCAAGCGCACCGGCAGCCTTTTCTCTCTCATGGACCCGGAAGCAAGAGACATCGCTGGACGGCGGACGCAGGTCACGGTGAGGCGGACGGCGGGCGAATGGAGTGGCGATCATCACCGGAGGGATGGTGAGTATGGTGTCTGTGTGTGTCTGTGTTTTTTTTTTTGGGGGGGGTCCCGCCGGAGTTGTCCTTTAAGCACAAGGAGGAAAAAACCAAAACACAAAAATCGAAATTGGCTCTGTCCTTAAGGAGTTAATCATACTGACTTAATAACATTTCAGTTTTACCAGAGGACAAACAACGTAAAAATGAAGCCCTGCCAAATAAAAAAAAAAATCCAATTTCACCGTGCATATAATTCTTTTCTGGTTTTCAGTGTATTTTGTGCAAAAATGAAGTCTGCCATTGCAGAGTAAAATTAGAGGCGCAAAAAGTAAAGTAAAAAATTAAGGGGTTATGTGGGTCTTTAGGGGAAAACATACAAGAGCTATGTCCTTTTAAACACAAGGAGGAAAAAACGAAAACGCAAAAACGTAAATTGGCTATGAAACATAATACTATGATCAGTTGTAAATTCCTCATTGAATAAAACCTTCTGTATCACCTAAATACTGCAGCTTACAAAAACGCACTGAAACCACAAGCCTCATTGACACCTCCTGGGTTCAGTGTACCAAGACGCTGTATCCAGAAGAGAAACAGATCACTGGTCTCAGGGAGACCAGCCAAACTACAACACTGCCGGCTGCTAGTGAAAGCGCTCAAAGCAGTGAAGTCCTAGGTGCATTGCCCCCTAGGAAACATGAATATGAAAAAGAAACGCCCATGGAACCTCATCAAAGAGTCTTGAAACACAGGACTAGCCAGATATCCCTCCGGGAAGGACCCAGCCAAGGGGTGGCTCCTGTAAGGAAACCACCATATTAAGTGGCCCTATAAGTCAATGTAATGACAAGGGAAAAACCAAGGCCAGGTAACCATCCACATACAGCTGTCTGGGGTGTTTCCCCTCATCAGTGTGGAGCAGGTTTCTGGCTAGGTGGGAGCAATGCCTAGAAGAGCCATAAGAGAAACAGATCGCTGACACTTTCTAATGGTTGACACGACTTGTTTGGAACAACATAAAAACCAACCTTTAATTTCAATAAGGGTACCTACTTCCTCCCCTGTCCTGACCAGCTCTTCTCTCTTACACCCTCTTTCCTTAAATTTAGCAATGATCTTATCTTTATTCTTTTCATGCTCTGTCTCTGTACTGCAAATCCTTTTAACTGTCACAAACTGACCTTTTGGTATTCCTTTAAACATTTGTGGAACATGGCTTATGTTTCTGAGAAACATATTGTTTTTTTTCCGTAGGTTTTGAAAACAATGAGAAAACCATAAGAAAACAATGAGAAAACAATAAGAGCGATCTTATTGTTTCGTAAATTTACTCTATAAATTTCAACATCCAAATAATGTATAACATTTTATGACAATCAAGTAAACTCAATTGGAGAATGACATGAATTAAGGAACACAATAAATTCCTCCAAAGTTTCCCTAGTATGAATGACTGTCCCCACACCAAAATGGTCAAACATCTTTTTATTTATTTGAGGCACAAAAGAATTTCTTTCTACTGTACTTACTAACTGGATGTTAGTAAGTTTTGTTCTATGAACGCAAGAGACTATACACTTAAATCCCATGCGGAGAGGCATTGACAGTGGTGAAAGAACTGTTATTCCTCAACGTCAGTATCAGTAATGAATTAGTTTTATCATGTCCTTGTTGGATATTGACTAAAAATTACTTCAGATTTGATGACAATTACTACCTGCGGCTTCAGGGGACTTCAATGGGGTCCTCTGTGGCTCCAAGTGTGGCTAACATCTTTACGTCACATTTTGAGGATACGTTTGGCCACAGTCATCCACATAGCCGGTGTGTCAAACTTTAGCTAAGGTACGTGGATAAAGTCTACATGATGTGGACTGGTACTAGAGAAACGTTGGAAGAATTTTTTATGTTCTTTAGATGAATACCAAAAGGTCAGTTTGTGAGAGCAAAAAGGATTTGCAGTACAGAGACAGAGTATGAAAACAATAAAGATAAGATCATTGCTAAATTTGTGGAAAGAAGGTATAAGAGAGAAGAGCTGGTCAAGACAGGGGAAGAAGTAGGTAAACTAAAGGGAGAACATGTAATGAGTGGACAGGTGAAGGCTAAAGATGAACGTCCATTATTCATATCAACATACAACAGTCATGTCAGATTAGTACATCACTAAACATTGGAATATGTTGAGGTTAGAACCTAAATTTGGACAATTGTTTAAAGATCTTCCACGGTTTGTGTATAGAAGAGGTAAAACCATAGCTAATCATACCGTAACAGCTGACATAAAAAAGAAAAAATTCAGCAGACAAATGTTCCTGAGATCAGCCAAAAAGAACACCTTGTCGTGTCATAAGTGCCAGCACTGTATATCCATCATTAGAGGGAATATAGTTAGTTAGTCATCTTCGTAATGGCACCCCAACTTAAATTTAAGGTTGATTTTCATGTTGTTCCACAAAGTCGTGTCAGCCATTAGGAAATGTTTGTATAACAAAGATGTGTTACCTGATAACAAGTTCGGTGAGACAGAAGTATCCCGACATTTTGCTGATCAAAAACACCAGGTGAGCGATTTAAGATGGCTCATTCTGGAAGAAATTGAAGGGGAAAATGAGGTTCAGATTAAGACAAGGTTGTTGCAAAAAGAAGCCTTCTGGATACAGCGTCTTGGTACACTGAACCCAGGAGGTCTCAATGAGGCTTGTGGTTTCAGTGGGTTTTTGTAAGCTGCAGTATTCAGGTGATACAGAAGGTTTCATGCAATGTGGAATTTACAACTGATCGTAGTATTATGTTTCATAGACATGAATGCTTAATATCACAAGTAATTGCGTGTAATGTTTTAATTATTGATTTTGTTTACATTTTTGTATCTGTAGCGAGGGAAATCTTGCAATATTTCCTAAATTTTTAGACTGGTGGTGGGCATGATCACACAATGCTTGAGAAAGTGGAGCGATCCACAAAACATCACAGACATCAGCATCTGCTCCCACAATGCCGGTCACCTTCTACAGAGGTGATGACTGCTCGGTCATGAGCTAAAAAGGACTTTATCCCTCTCATACATTTGTATTTGTATCTTGTGACAAGTTGGATAAAATATGTGAAGCAAACCGTTGTGTGTGGTGTGTGATTTTTCATTGGATGGACTCGTATATACTACCGCAGCTGGATAGGGAACACCAGAAGAATGGTATGTAGACTAGCAGAAGAAAGATCCACGAGGGACCAAGAAATTCCTCTTCAAGCCAGCACAGGTAAGTAGATCACTAGCAAATGTCAGTGTCCGACTGTGCTGTAGGAATAATGTCACGGGAGCACTGTCTTAATAATAATTTAGTTTATTATGCAACGCATTTTGGTCATTCATATACATGCAGGCCTTTCTCAAGCATAAACCAAGGCAACAGTGTGCTACTTTTAAATGTTATAAGTTTGACAAATCACTTTCTAAAAAAGATATGTATTAAATAAATACACTTGGGGGCTGGGTTCACACTATGTATATTTCAGGCAGTATTTGGTCCTCATGTCAGGTCCTCATAGCAACCAAAACCAGGAGTGGATTGAAAACACAGAAAGGATCTGTTCACACAATGTTGAAATTGAGTGGATGGCCGCCATATAACAGTAAATAACGGCCATTATTTCAATACCACAGCCGTTGTTTTAAAATAACAGCAAATATTTGCCATTAAATGATGGCCATCCACTCAATTACAACATTATGTGAACAGATCCTTTCTGTGTTTTCAATCCACTCCTGGTTTTGGTTGCTATACAGCCTCAAATATACAGCCTCAAATATACATAGTGTGAACCCAGCCTAAGGGTACATTCACACTTACCGGATCCGCAGCTGATTTTCTGCTGCAGATCCGCAGCAGATTTCTCTTAAATAACTGAACACAGCATCAAATCTGCACCATCAAATCTGCTGCAGAAGTAAAACTTACTTGCTAAAAGTGTCATAATAAAGAGTCATCCGCCATGAGCCACTAAGACCAGACAAGCAGGAGGTCAGGAGAAGGGTACGTAAAGCGTATGCAACATTCATTTGTGCGCAGCCCGCAATTCACAGAGCCTGCACTGACACTGACATCTCCTAATGGTCTACTTACCTGAGCTGGCTTAAAGAGGGATTTCTTGGTCTTTCTCCTGCTGTGTGACGAAAGCAGAGCAGCTATTAAGTTGCAACAGCTCTCTGCAGGAGAGACCGGCCAGGAACAAGGAGACAGGCGTTTCCTCTTCTGGTATGGCTGCCTGTGTTGGGTGGTGAGCTCATATGAAAAGCAGCAGAGAGAAACTGTTGCTTCTTCACTTCTCAGCATACCGCTCTGCAACCACTATATACCCACCACCCCTTCAAAAAGTGTTGGTTTTAATAACAATAATTCTGGGAGGAGCATAAGTTATTACTATGACGTGCCTTGCTAGGCACTGGACTACCAGTGCAACATCTGTAAGCAAATGTGCAGCAGGATATCATACACAACCTGTTTGCCTGTAGTGCCCCCAACAGGGCACTAGATATAAATTTCAATTGTACAGTGTTCCTTTCTCTCTATATCACTTCTGTATGTCATCATTGCATTACAAATAAAGTTTTATTTGATTCCAAAAACTTTCTTGGTCCATTATTTTTTTTTATTTGTCAGTGAGTGTACAGGAGAGTCATGTTGTTGTCCATTTAATAATTGTCTAATGTCAGTGAGAGGTGCAATCTACTCCAATGTCCACATTATTTCAGATTGTTGTAGTTTCAAAGGCCACATACATTTTCTCTTTACTTTCTATGTAAATAAGGGTAATTAATGTTATTTTTGTAAACCATTCTTTAATGTACAGAATCTGGGACAGGCATTGCTTCTCTCACAATAGAATATTTTTCTCGAAAAGAAAATCTATTTGAAACTTCATTACAGTCTTTCGAGAACCATTTTATCATCTATAAATACAAATTATGTTGTTATATCCAGTTTTTTAGAACATGAATTAAAATAATTTTTTAACTGCTTAAAGGGTAACTATCATTTCATAATTTTATTTCAATGGGATTTATTTGAAGTTGAGATCTCAACTGTGTGCCTTGGCTGCTTAAGAAAGAAGATGTGAGTCCTTGGGGTAAGTATAAGTCCCCCTCATAGAAAGCAAAAAAAGGGGTAAAGTAACTTAACCCCATCCTTGCTGGGGAGGGTGAATACGACTAGAGATCAGTCTGGCCTTCTTAGCGCTGGACTGTAATACCCAGTACTGGATTATAATTGGGGCGTTTCGGGTGGCAGCCCAGGGCCCTGAGCTCATGGGGGGCCTGTGACCACCCAAAAAGACTTATACTTTCAGTGGTGTACAGTCTCCTGGCTACACTTCCGCCATGATTTGCAAAAATAACTGTTTTTTTATGGCAATTTGGCCAAATCAGGACATCATAACATTATCTGTCCTGTACTATGAATGCCAGGCTGGTGCTGCCATAGTTACAGTGGGGTGGGGGGGCCCAGGCTTGGTGAACAGCCCGGGGCCTATGGTAAAGTTAATCCGCCCCTGGTAATACCCAGTTTGTTTTGAACCCATTTGGGTCAAACTGAACCATCGGACTGGATGAGCCGAATTTTTTAAAAGTTTGCTCATCTGTACATGTGAGTATAGAGTTTTTATATTTCCCTGTTGACTTTTGCTGTTTGTTTTTTTTTTCAGTTTTTTTTTCTTTTTTTGCAAAACACCTAGTGTGACAGCACCCTAAATACACAGTTTATTGAAACGTCTTTCAGACCCTTACTCTTTGCAGTTTTACTTGCAACACATCAACTTCGAAACTGACAGTTCAGTTGCTGCTATCATATCTTACCCCTTGTTAGGTGCCATTATAACAAGATAATCAGTGTTATTCACTTCAACCATCAGTAGTTTTAATTAAATGGCTGATTGGTGTATGATGACAATGATTTTCCCAAACATCCTGCTACTAACCCCGTTCCACCTTGTACTATATATTTACAGAACGGTAGGAAGGGGGTAAAATGAGCTACTGTGCATTTACAAGTGATTGCATGGCACAGGCTCAGAAGAGTGAAACGGCAGAACAAGACGACATTTATACAGTTTTGGCCAAAGATTTACAAATACTTCTGGTTATATAATCTATGTCATTTAAGGCCCTTGAGGCCTTTACTGTGTGGGAGAAACAACAACACCCATAAGGAATCAGACTATCAAACACAAAAGTACGTTTTATGTGAGAGATCATGTATCCCCACTGTGAAAAGAAGGTGACAGGAAACTAACTAGGATGAATCCATACATTGGATATGTTAGTGCCTAGGGACTTAAATTTGGATTATCTGGTGATTTTCATGGTAGCAGTAATGTGTTGTTTGTTTGCGTTGTGTTTATTAGTATGATATTTTGAATTTTTTTTTTTTTTTTTTTTTTTTTTTACTTTGATTGTTTCTGTCTTTTTTAGATACTTGCATGAAATAACATTACATAGCAGTGTGACTGGAAATTTTCTTAGGTGATGATACCCAGCAGTTAAGGAAATCTGTTTCTCTGTCACTTTTCTCAGATATTTCAATATTTCTTTATAGTGATATAATGAAATAAAGTATTATGCATTGCTTTTTGTGTCTGGCAATGTATTTCCTTCCAGGCATATCAATACCTGTGGATAGACTGTATTAGGAGGTCCCTTATGCTCCAGATAGTCTATGTTACCATAGATAAGCTGTAATGGTGCAGTTGTAGTGCCAACGCAAGGTACATAGCCACCAAGAGAGGTGGATGGCATGGGCATGGCATAGAACCTTATACCTATATAGAGTATGGTAGGGCCTGTCACTCATCCCCACCAAGCGATCTGACAGGGAAAGAGTGGTGACCAGACATGGGCGTGGAGCCGCCCAGATGACTACCTGCCTCCCTCTCCCTGTCGCTCCCAAGGGGATTAAACTTCATTTTCTCAGGTATAAAGCTGCAGCTGCAGCCTCGGCTGGTTAGTGCCACAAGCTGCACAGGGGCTTTATACAGTGCTGCAGGGAACCAGATCAGCCCAATTGGGCTTACTGGTTCCCTTTAAGCCATGCCATCAAGCAATCTTCTGAATAAGTAAAAGCATTCCAAGGTTATTACAATCATGCTAGATTGTAGAGCCATCTCCTTACATTCTAAACAGTCAGTGTCCTTCAGGGGTTAACTATAGAACAACTGTTCGCATTTCTTGTTCTGAGCTCTGTATTATGAATATGTTTCATTTCCAGTAAAGTCACATATTTAAATTACTAATAAGGTGTTTGTTGCCCAGCAACAACTTTTAGACTGCTGGTGTCATATTTCTGTAAGTAAAGTGCAATTAGTTTCAATAACTTATTATGACAGCTATTAAAACGATCATTTAGTAGAAAAAAATAGACTCTCAATGTAAATTATGGACATTACAATATTAATTGCTGTCATGTCCAGCCACTTACTTAAAGCAACGTTGACATATTTTAAGTATCATGTAGATGACTCATTTTTCACATTGAAAACAGCAGAGGCAGCCAGTGGACTACAGGCTCAGGTTTTTTCTACCTTCCTCTTCTAATGTAAATCATGCAAAAAGGCAAATAAATAAATTCACCTGATGACACAACCACAGGTAGGGTAGCCTGAGAAATGGCAAGGTAACACACAGACAGCGAGCCCTAATCCCACCAGCTGACCCTGTCAACTTCCTTCAACTGTCCTAGGCAACTGCGGACAACCACAGACGGTCCGTATTTGCAAAATGGTCATAACACAGAACAAGGTTCAGATAAACTTAAAAACAAAAAGGTAGTTAACAGGCCTGGGTCAAAACAAAAGGGAAGCAAGGTACAAAAATGGGATTCAAAAGACTAGTCAGGTAACATAGCCGAAATTTCTGTGTAGGGTATAGCAAAAGGCAGTCTGACAAGACACGGAAAGTGAGCCCTAAGCTGACCCCGCCCACTGTCCCTGCCTACTTGCCACAAGACAGTCCTAGGTGACTGTAGACAACCACAATGACAGTCCCTATATTCAAGAGAACAGCAACAGACATACACAATAAATCCAAGGTCAACAATCCGAGCCGGTAATGCAGGCAGCAAAAATACAAAATCGTCAGACAAGTCAGGTAAACGAGAATAATCAATAAATCAGGGCAAGCGGCAGACAGGATAGAGAGGGAACAGACAAGGGTCAGAGAAACGTACAGCAGATGACAGATGGCGTACATTTAGCCTAGATTGCTCTAATAGCCAGCGACTTGCTGCTGGCCATGCTGGCTATTTATGAGGACCAGGAGCCCGGTCAAAATCAAGGTAGCAGAGAGTAGAGTAAGTCTTGCATTTCCAGGAGGCTGAGAGGTAAAGTGTGTGAGCTGAACAAATAGACTGTTCAGACTAGGTTCAGTGCCATCTGTGCCGCACAACCTGAACTGAGGAGCACAAATGCACATACCTGACACAAAATCAGGAGAATCCAGGTAACAACAAATTAAAGAGATATGGAAAAGCTCAGCACATTAAGAAACTAGTCTAGTAGCCAGCATAGAGTACAGGGCTGTAAGACACTAGGCGGTCATGGACCCAATGCAGGATGTGATTGGACCAAACACACAGAGATAAACAGCACAGGGTGAGTGGAAAGACCAGGTGTCAATCGCCAAAGCAAAAGAGAGCTTAACTGTTAAGTGGCTAACTAAAAGGGAAGAGATGGGTAAGGCAAGACGTCAATCAGCATAGCAAAAAGAGTAAAGCTGAGTTCAGACATTGATGAGAGAAGTGCAAATAAATAATAGAATACAAGTACAAAATGCAGTCTTGGCCGTATACTGCACCACAAATCAAGGACTATGCTGAGGCTAAGTTCCCACTTTTTTGCCATTTCCTATGTCATTTTTTGGCCACAGTCCAAATAATGGCCGTTATTTCATAATATCAGCCGCTATTGTACAAGTAATTTTTAGATGGACTCAAACAGCCAAAAATAAGACATTGTGGGGACATATTTTAAAGGGATAGTTTAGAAAAAAAAATCCTTTTAAATCAACTGGTGCCAGAAAGTGCCAGAGATTCGTAATTTTCTTCTATTAAAAATCTAAAGTCTTCCAGTACTTACCAACTACTGTATGCCCTGCAGTAAGTGGTATGTTCTTTCTAGTATGGATACGCTAGAAAGACAGAGAGCACCGGCGGGCGCACATAGCGTAATACTGTATTGAAACTGTATAATAAAAAGGCACATAAGATGCCGCTCACCTATGGTGGACGAGCTCCGAGCCTGACACCGCCTTGCGCAGATTAGTAGAAGCCGTCTGCAGCCCGTTCTGGGGCTCCGGATGACCGGTAGAAGAATGCAGATTGGAGATCGCTGCGGGAGGTCCCAACAAGCAGAGTGACCAGGAATATCAGGCGCAAACGGACAGCCGGTCAGCGCCTGATATTCCTGGTCACTCTGCTTGTTGGGACCTCCTGCAGCGATCTCCAATCTGCTTTCTAGTAAGAAGAACAGGAGAGGTTTTCTATGGGGATTTGCTGCTGCTCTGGACTGTTCCTGGCATAAACAGAGGTGGTAACAGAGAGCATTGTGTCAGACTGGAAAGAATACACCACTTTCTTCAGGACATATAGCAGCTGATAAGTACTGGAAGACCTGGAATTTTTTTAATAGAAATAAAGTACAAATCTCTGGCACTTTCTGGTACCAGTTGATTTGAAAGAATTTTTTTTATTGAACTACTCTTTTAAATCTAATAATGATTTACATTAAAACTTTGCGCACATTGTAAAATAATATTAGTTTTTTTTTTTCATGTGTGCACAGACCAGCGTTTCCCAATAGACTTAAATGTGGCACAGTATTATGTTATGCTCCCACAATGACTTTGTTAGTTAGAACTTAGACCTCATAGCTACTGTACATTTGTGAGACTGTAGTGCGTGACTGTAGTGTGCTGCTATATGGTGCTTTATATTATACTATATAATAGAATTATTTAACGGACCAGAACGGCAGTGCGTGGCATCAGCGTGGGAGTCGGGGAAGTAAGATCATGTTATTTCTTCCAGCCTTCCAACACTTTTACAAAAAATTGCCCCATCCAAAGTTGTCCTGTAAAGAGGGTGTCTGGGGAGAACTTTGTATACTGCCTCCCTGTGGTATAAAACAACAAACAAGCCCTACCTACCCACAACCAGTACTGTTGTACTTACAAGACCTACAGTAATGATGAGTGAAATAACAACTCCCACCATACCCTTACCAATGCTGAGGTAATACTGGAAGCTGCAACTTTATATGGTATACACTGTTATACACTGCAGTCTTCCATTAGGTAATGAAATTTGAAAACCATCCCTGGAAAGAGGTATTTTCTCTAATAAGATACATTATACAGTTTCTTCACTTATTTATTTGATTAAGGGTGCGTTTACACAGAAAGATTTATCTGACAGATTTTGGAAGCCAAAGCCAGGACTGGATTTGAAAAGAGGATAGATCCCAGTCTTTCCTTTATGACCTGATCCCTGTTTATAGTCTGTTCCTGGTTTTGGCTTCAAAGATCTGTCAGATAAATCTGTCTGTGTAAACGCACCATTATGCAAAGATCGTGGGGCCTAATAAAGCTGTACAACTGCACTAGCAAACAAGTTGAAGGAAAAAGTACTGCAGACAGGTAATGAAAGCAGCAGGTGCTGCAGACTCAGGCTATGTTCACACAACGTTTTTTTTTCAGCTCTGTTTAACCCTTTGAGGACCAGGCCCAAAATGACCCAGTGGACCGCGCAAATTTTGATCTTAGTGTTTCCGTTTTTCCCTTCTCCCCTTCTAAGAGCTCCAGCACTTTCAGTTTTTTATCTACAGGCCATGTAAGTGCTTGTTTTTTACAGGAATAGTTGTACTTTGTAATGGCGTCTTTCATTTTACCATAACATGTATGATGGAATTCCAAATATATTATTTATGAAGATATAAATTGGTGAAATCGCAAAAAAGAATGCAATATGGTAACGTTTGGGGGGTTCCTGTGTCTACGTAATGCACTATATGGTAACAGCGACATGATACTATTATTCTATAGGTCAGCCCGAACACAACCATATGCAGGTTACACAGATTCTCTAATGTTATATATTTTTTTTAAATGAAATCCTTTTTTTTGGCAATTAATTATAAATAAAATGGGACTATTGTGACGCTTATAACGGTTTTATTTTTTCACCTACGGGGCTGTATGGGGTGTCATTTTTTCCGCCATGATCTCTAGTTTTTATTAATACCATATTTGTGAAGATCGGACGTTTTGATCACTTTTTATTAATTTTTTATATATATAATGTAACATAAAATCGGTAATCCGCGCACTTTTTTCCCTCTTTTCGTGTACGCCGTTTACCGTTCGCAATGACGCTTGTTATATTTTAATAGATCGGACAATTACGCACGCTACGGTATATTATATGTTTATCTATTTATTTATTTTTATATGTTTTATTTATATAATGGGAAAGGGGGGTGATTTCAACTTTTATTGGGGGAGGGGTTTTGGGGTAGTGTGTTAGTGTTTTTAACTTTTTTTTTTTTACACATTTGAAGTCCCTTTGGGGGACTTTTACATTCACTACTTGGATTTTTACACTGATGAATGCTATGCCATAGGCATAGCATTGATCAGTGTTATCGGCGCTCTGCTCATTGAGCCTGCCTGTGCAGGCTCAGTGACCAGAGCGCCGATCGGACCGCACGGAGGCAGGTGAGAGAGCTCAGGCGGCCCGTTTTACCGATCGGGACCCCCGCAGTCACACTGCGGGGGTCCCGATCGGTAGGTGACAGGGGACTCCCCCTGTCACTTACACTTAAACGCCGCGGTCGCGCCGCGATCGCGGCGTTTAAGGAGTTAATGACACGCGGGAGCGCGATCGCTGCAGCGTGTCATTACCGGTGAGGTCCCGGCTGCTGATTGCAGCCGGCCCCCACCTGCTATGAAGCGCGCTCCGCTCCGGAGCACGCTTCATAGCGGGAGAAACACCCAGGGCGTACAGTTACGCCCTAGGTCGTCTGGGGACAGACTTCCATGGCGTAACTATACGCCCTGGGTCGTCTAAGGGTTAAAATGATGTTCGTCATTTTGAGTCTAAAATAATGGACGTCATTTAGCTGTCTGGCCTCCCCTTAGTGCAATAACGGCTGTTGGTACATTATTCTAGTTCAGGTGCACTAATTGGCCTTTGGGTGTGACTTAATTAAAAAGTCCATTGAATTTAATAGTAAAAATGGAGAAAGAACAGTGACAAAAGAAAAACTGTGTGTGAACAACTAATAAAAAACGTCCGCTTTTTGTGAAAAGACATCCGAAAATAATTGTCATGATCATTATTTTGACGTCCGTGGTGATAATGTCCGTTATTCAATACATTGTTTGCATTGGACGTCAGATTTCCCATTTTCCCAGTTAGTTAAATTGTGGCAAAAACAGACGTTATTTTAAATAGCAAAAGCGCCTGCGTTTTCTCTATTTTTGACATTGTGTGAACATAACCTCACTGTGAAATAATCTGCAGTGAAATGAAATATTCTGTGACAGTTTTCGACGGGGAACTGGCAGGAGTACTGTCAGAGAACATCTGAGAAAAAGCAATGCAATGCATTCTGGGAATTGTAGTACTGAGCAACTACTCAACCAAGAACAACTACAAAACACAAAATTAAACTCTCAAAACACATGGATTTTGGTGATTTCAGAACTAAGACTGGTAAGGAATGTTACAGTATATGCTTCTGCAGGATGTTTATATTGTTTTACCTACTGTCAGAGTACCCTTTTAACCTCTATAATATTTTTTGTCACTTATATTGAATCTGCATGAATGTACAGAAATATATAAGAATATACAGTTTTTAGTTACTATTTAGCATAATAATTAGAAACATTGTAAAAAAGACAAGTTTAACACTGCACTTTACCATTTGCTCCAGTCTATCAGAATTGTACATTATTTCAAATATATTTGTACTCGTTTTTTCTCAAGCTGAGCATTATTGCCTGACTAAAAAAAAAAATGTACTTTTCAACGCCATAGTATTAAAATGATTGGGTGAGTCAAGAATGTTCTGTTCTTGGTTTTCATTTTCTACAGAATAATATTGTATATTCACAATATGACACATTCCCATGTGTAACCTTAGAACCGCTCAATCACAGAGCCCATTAGAGACTTAAAAATATCACAGGAGCGACCTTTCATAAATTATGCAGAAAAATCTCAAATACATTTCGTTTTACTGGCTGTTCTCAAAGCCTACAATGAGGTCAATGTGTCACCGCTAGAATGTGACATCTCCCATATGAAATGAACTGCTAAAGGAAACAGTTAGGAGCACTTATTATAGAGTAAACCCTGGTTTCTATTGTTGTTATATATTCACTAATCCATGCAGTTTAGTGTTCACAAAGGTAGTGGTGTAGGAGGGCGGTAGCATGTTTCCTTTCCCAGCTATCAATCATCTTGGTACAATGGCCCCATAGACTTATAATGGAGCTGCCTGCATGGAGACACTGTGTACCAGGGAGTGAAATGCACTACAGTACACTTCTTCTGGCCCATTCTTCTCAGCAATGAGGTCATCAACCAATCAAAGCTTTTCCTGTGACAAATTCATACTTGTTCATACAATTTTACTAGGCTGTTTGCCCTATTTACTATGAGGGACCTTTCATACATGGAAGTCTTTCCATCTCAGACACCCTATTCCTGATATCTGTAGAAGTCCCATTGGTTGAAACATTAATAAAACATTTGTAGTTGACAGTAAAACCTTTTGAGTTGATGTGATATGACACTAATCCATTTACCACGTTCGTTCATCTTTGAATATGTAAAAGGCTGACATGAGTCTTTACGAGCAGACACTCCTGTCTCTGCTTCACATGGCCCTGTCAGTTTAATGAAAAGTCCCCGTTGTCCTTAGCTGTACCTGTACAGAGAACCTGCAGGAGCCATGAGCATCTCCTGTTAGTATTGATGGAGGCATTGCTGTCCCTGCTGATCTGGGGACCAGACCAATATTTGGTGCCTAAATCTTTGGAAAGGGAGCCACAAAGGATGAAGCCCCCAAGTTAAATCAGCAGTTTGATACAACAATAGAAGCAATGGAGTCGCGTCATAGAGGGGCCGGGGTTTCCTCCCGTTGGGGGCTGGCCGACCCACATCCAGTGCATCAGCTCGGACCAGTGCTCGGTAATAGACCAGTGCTGTGCGCGGGAAACAGGTGCAGTTCAAAAAAAGAATCGAGGCCCAAGCTTCCCCGTTCTGGCGCCGTTCTATTCATGTGCAAAGCTTAAAGTGGATGTACCTGATGGTACATTCGCTTTAAGTTGTAAAAAGCCATAATATGGCTCCCATAGCACTCTTTTGGTTCCTACTGTATCTCTATATGTTTCTGATTTTATTTAAAGCCATACAGAGTTATTTCTGTTGCATCCTTTATAAGTCTGACAGTACGACAAATAATGCAATTTTATTACATACAAAATTACTATGATTTTTCTCTAAATTCACATATAAATGCAGACCTTAGACCAGACTTCAAAATTAAAGAAGTTATCCAGCATTAGAAAAACATGGCCACTTTTTTGTTCAGAGACAGCACCACTCTTATCTCCAATTCAGGTGAGGTTTTCAATTAAGTTCCATTTCTTCAATGGAACTGAGTTGCAAAACCCCATCCAGACTGGGGACAAGAGTGGTGCAGTCTGTGGGGAAAAAATGGCCATGTCTTTGTAGCACTGCATAACCCCTTTAATCCTGATGACAGGTCAGACTTTAAAGGTCTGAATTAGGGATGGTCCGAACCTGCCGAGGTTCGGGTTCGTATGAACCCGAACGCTCTGCAGCAGATTCCCGCTGTCTGCCCGCTCCGTGGAGCGGGCGGATCCAGCGGGAGTAACGCCCTGAAAACTGGGATACAGCCTATGGCTATGGCTGTATCCCAGTTTTCCAGGCGGTCCTCCCGCTGGATCCGCCCGCTCCACGAAGCAGGCAGACAGCAGGAATCCTTACCGAGGGTTCGGGTTCGTACGAACCCAAACCGAACTCAGTTCGGACCATCCCTAGTCTGAATCTCTACCACAGGGTTCTAATGATGCTGGTTTCTTGCCTTTATCCTCTGCACCGTTTCCCTGCTATAAGGAGCTTAACTCTTACGCTAATTAGGACTACAGCCCCCAGTGCACCGATCTGCCCTGGCCAACCCGCCCCTTCTAATGAATAATAGTTCCTCCCCCAATGCACCAAAACACCTAATTAGCACAAATAATTTAGAACCCAGATTAGACCCCTAAATAGATTCAGACCCAGTCCAGAAACTAAAAATAAAGGGGAACACCAGATAGGGAAAATAATTTTCTATAAAAATATACAGTAAAATTTATATAGGGTAGTTGATGAGCAGAACATTAGCGAAAAGGGGCGGGGCATAGATGGAAGAGCACCAGAGCCCCATGGGTGGAAGGGGTGGGGTCAAAGGAGGGAAAGAAAGGACATTCTGAGGGTGCACTGCAAAGAATACTGGGGAATGTGGTCTGAAGTGCAGGGGAAGATGAACAGCAAGAAATACGGAGACGGCAGAAAACTGTACCAGAGGAATAAGAGTAATGTAAAAACACATTAACATAGCGGGGGATGTGGTATGAACCTTGCACTGTTTGTAAGCTCAGAGTTACCCTTTAATTCGTATCGTAGACCAGACCCAAATCCATTCAAAACCTCAAAAACCAGACCATTAAAATTATATTCCTTCCTTTGAGTGTCCGGATGCAATATGCACAAAGGGCAAAGGAGGAGATGACCCAAAAAAAACGTGGAAGCTGAATATATGATGGAGTGAATTAGTTATTTACAGGAACAAAACTGTATATTTTCACCTAGATACACAAACTCCAGTTACTACCTCCCCCTGCCCCAAAAGACGGAGAGGGAATTGTTATGTATTAATATTTTTTAAATTGAGTTCTCATTTTAGATATTATACTTCGCATTGACCTTTCTTTTCCAAATAAGAGATTTTCTGCAATTATTGAATGAGGGTTGAAGTGTTTTTGTGCACCATATTGCATGTTAATGTTATAATAATAATAATAATAATTATTATTATTATTATTATGTTTGGTAAGAAAACATATTAAAAATATATTATAATTTTGTCAAACTAATGTCAATATAAATAAACATTTTTTTATTCAAAGGCCATTTCCGACTTTTCAAATAAAATGGCATTTACCTTTTGACTTTTGTCAAATGAATTGCATTTAATGTAGCACCATACACAGGGCATAAGAACTGGATTCTGTTAAGGTGGAATAAATTGTAAAAACAAAAAAATAACAATTCACATCACATACTCTGAATACAGACTTTCCAACATTAATTGTTCCATTGTGTTCAGAAGCCCTGATTTTAAAATATAGGTTAAAACTATAATTTGTGGCTGATGCTGTCTATGATGTTTCCAGGCAGTGTAAAATTGGCATCTGTAATCACATTACTAAAAAATTAAATTTCAGCACCAGTAGAGGTTATAGAAGTTGTGAAGTAAGTGTTCAAATTAATCCATCTTTATTCCAACAATATTAAACTCCATGATGTGCATTGTGAAGCAACAAGCTTGTTATGCGCTTCAAACCATAGAATGGTTCTAACTTACGGCTAAAAAAAACCCCCACAAAACCTTGGCCATACACTTAATGTAATTATCCATATAACATCTATATAATGTGAATGGCAATCAGCATACAAGCAAAACTTATGACACAACCTAATAGAAGTACAGTGGTACCTTGGATTACGAGCATAATTCTGGGACCGCGCTTGTTATCCAAATCCACTCTTAAACCAAAGCAAATTTTCCCATAAGAAATCATTGAACTGCAGACAGTTGGTTCCACAACCCAAAAATAATGATTTCTTATTCTGAATAACATGTAGAACAAATGAATTAAACATTTAGAAACGGCTGAATGTGTCATATTATAAGTAACTGTACAGTATCACAAACAACATGTGGAGTATAATGTATAGTAACTGCATAAACCTGATAGAACAGCAGCAGTTTGTAGACACAGGATGAAGCTGCAGATCCCCATAATGCAGTAGCGTAGTACAACAGGCTAGAATTACCTCCACACAGGGGCGGATTAACTTTACCATAGGCCCCGGTCTGTTCACCAAGCTTGGGCCCCCCCAACCCACTGTGACTAAGGTACCGCTAGCATGGTGTTAATAGTACAGGATAGATGATGCCCTGAATTGTGCAAAATTGCTGTAGAAAAGCAACGATTTTTTTGAAAATCATGGCAGAAATTTAGCCAGGAGACATTTTACCACTAGAGATGAGCAAATACGATTCGATCGAGTAGGTATTCGATCGAATATTACTGTATTTCGAAAGATTCGAATTCAATCGAGTAGTGAGGCGAATACAGAGGAAACATTTGAAAGCCCTCCCATCGCAGTTGGCGCTTTTTTTAATCCAATGACCATGCAGGGAGGCCGTGAGGGACCCTGGGAGTACACACGCAGTGCAAAAACGGCGTCTACCCTCATTGGATGGCTGAACCACATGACCTCGAATCTTAAATACTTGGCTACCGCCTCTCGACCGCAGATGAGCTTTTAACCAGGCCTGGGAAAGATCTTGCAGCAGGGAGAGATTTTAATAGCGATTTGGTTAGGCAGGCTTACTGCTGAACCCAAAAGTCCTTTTCAGGGCTAAGATCCAGTGAAAAAGTCATCTCTGAATCCAAAGCACTTCTCACTGCTAAGAAATAGATGATATAACAGCAGCATCAGCATCAGCAGGTGTATTCATTCCAGTACCCTGTGTGTACAAGTGACTTATAGTGTTCCTGTTTAACATCACCAAGGGCACGTTATACATATTGTTTCAGTAGCCCACTAAGGGCACCTGATATATACTGTTTCAGTAGCCCAGTAAAAGGCACGTGATACATATTGTTTCAGTAGCCCAGAAAAAGGCACGTCATACCTACTGTTCCAGTAACGTTCGTACAGCATTACGCGTGATACACGCGAATAACATGACGCTCTGCGGACACGCATTGGAATCATGTATGTAACACTGCGCAAGAAATACGAACGAAATGTGTGAACATTGCCATAAATGTTCATAAAGCGTTCACAAATATTTTTCCTTCGCAACTGCAGAGAGTGGCATTATACTGCGATTTTGGGGTGTTAGGTGCACCCAGGCATGCTCCCCCTAATGTCCCAGTGTCATTCCGGAGGTGTTTGCATCATTTAGGGAGGTTTTATGAGGGACTTGGTGACCTCCAAGTGGTCGAATTTTGATTTCCAAGTGCGGCAAATTTTTTCCCATAGACTTTAATGGGATTGAATACTCATTAGAATAGTCGAATATCGGGCTATGCCCGAAACGGACCTATTATTATCCACTACTGCCTCCACAGTCCTGTCCCCTGATGTAAGCCCCAGCCTGAAGTGGATCTGCTATGATTTGGAAGGTGAGGGAGACTTCCTGGGTCAGAGTACAGTGCTGTAGACCACTCAGTGCAGGCCATGCCCCTCCCCCACTTCTCCTCCCACCCAGTACAGGGAGCTCTTAAACCAAAGTAATGCTCTTAAACCAAGTCACAATTTTGAAAAACTGTGAGCTCTTCTTGCAAAACGCTCTAATACCAAGTTACTCTTAAACCAAGTTACCTCTGTATTGTAATTGAGAGCTGAATTAAATACATTAAAGGGGTATTCATTTGAGTCTAATAACTGTTTTATATTTTGCTAGGGGATGTCTTCCATCAATTTCTAGTTCCCTGCTGCTTTGGGCTTCTCCCCATGGACCTGCCTGCTGAGCCCATCACTGGCCACAATAATGTCCCATCTAGGCCAGTGAATCAAATGAAGTAGAGAAAGTATTAAGGCCCCACAGTGTCAGCGCTGCTTACAGAGACTATGCAATCTCATAGTAAATGAATTTATTAAAGGTAGCACATATAGAAGGCCTTTCAGGAATAAATTCCCTTTATCAGATATGTGTGTTATCAGATTACAGTACAGTCGTAATCTATATGCACATCTGGCACGCATCTGATGAAGGAAACTTATACCTGAAACACGTTATTTATGTGCTACCTTTACTAAATGTATTTACTTTATTTTGAGATTGTATAGTCTCTATGGGCAGTGCTACCACTGTGAGACTCCAATACTTTTTCTACTTCTATTTGTATTGCTCATTGTTCTCATGGGCCCCTTTTACTGGGATGATTGAGGTGATATGCATAAAGCCCACTACCTCAACAATAGCGGCAGTGGTGTAGTTAGGATTCATGGGGCCCCATAGCAAAAAAAATGTACAGGGCTCCATGAGTCCTGTGCACCCCCCCCCCCCCACACACACACACACACACACACACACACGTCCGGCGGGGGTGTGCTGTCCGGGGGTTGTGAGCAGCGAGGGTGTCATGCGGCTCTTTGGTCTGTGGAGGGTGCTGAATTGGGGGGGGCATGGGTGGTGGTGGCACTGTTTGGGGGCACAATGTTAAGGGGCCCTATGTGGCTTCATGGTCAAGAGGGGGAGTTGTGGGCAGCAGGGGTGCTGTGTGGAACTGTGGTATGGTGGAGGGGCAGTGGTGGCTGCTGTGTGGCTGTGCAGCTCTGTGGTCTGAGGGAGGGGGTGCTGGTGGCGGCACGCTGTGCTGTGCAACAGAAAGAAAGGGGGGGGATATGCAGAACACCTACAGTATCATGTTTATAGGAGTTCGGCTCCTTAGAGTAGGCAGCATCTATACAGATAGCTGTTTACCATCTGACACCAAAAGGGTTAAATGGGGATGCTTAACATCCCCACTTAACCCCTGGAGGCCAGACTGTGCCCCCTTGGGAATAGACAGTGCCTTTATTAATGCTTAGCAATAACTTGAAAGAAATGTAAATGTACTACATGAAATACAGCACCCAACATAATGTGGCTGTTAATGATGTTAGAAGTAGTGGTGTCATAAATATGTAATGCAATCCTAGTTTTAAGGTAATAGGTGTTAGGTAAGACACTAATTACAATATAAACTATATGCAGTGCATTGATTTATTTCATTAACATACATGCCATTGCTTACTGTCGTATTTGATTGACTATGTGTGGTTTGTATGAGCGGAACCCAGTATACTAGTATTATTTGGTACAAACTGGGAGAAAGGAGATTTAACAGTGATGTGGCTTTTCTGGCAACAAAGTTCCACCCTCTCGAAATTATTGCAGATTATTGCAAATTATTGCATTATTGTTTATCTCGGTGCATTATAGGTTGGTCAATACATATAGGCCCAGATTTATCAAAGGGTGCGAAATATGCACTGGTGTAAACTGCCCACAGCAACCAATCACAGCTTATTTTTTATTTTACCAGAGCTGAAAGATGAGCTGTGATTGGTTGCTGTGGGCAGATTACACCAGTCTATATTTTAAACCCTTTGATAAATATTCCTCATAGAGTTACTTACTATGGTCCAATTGTGTTCTGATTTTTTTTTTTTATAATTTATAATCTAACCCCATTAATCTTAGATCCAGGCCAGGGGCGTAACTACAACTATAGCAGCCATAGCGGCTGCTATGGGGCCCGCCGCATCAGGGGGCCCCATGGCCTGCTCCTGCAATACACTGGGCCCCCTGAGCCGTCATCATTTGCAGCACCGGGTGGCCCTGCTGGTCTCCTGGGTTTTGCAAATGTCCCTTTAACTGCAAGCACTCCTGACCAGAGCTAGCAGTTATGTAGTTATGACTTCACTTGACCGTTTAGTGGTCAGTCGGGGGGGGGGGGGGGCAATCAAAAGTTTGCTATGGGGCCCAGCCATTTCTAGTTACGCCCCTGATCCAGGCGCTACTGGCTCATTGCTCCACTATATTGTTTAACTTTGCCTGTGTCCTAAGCATGCAAATACAGTTGACAGTAATACTTGCTAGGGTTTTCAGGACACTAAAAATCCCCTAGCGCTCTATTAGACAAAGGCTGATATTTATTAATGTCCTCACACAGTTTTTGTGCAATTTCTGCAACCAACCAAGACACTCCATATTTTGATACCCACTTGCACCGTTTTAAATATATTTAGTGAAGGTACAAATGTCATACGGCAAGTGTGAAATATCACATTAAATACACAATGATAAATTATTCTCTTTCAAAGGCCCAAATTTATTGAAGGGTGTAAAGTATACACTGGTGTAAATTGCTCACAGCAACCAATCACTGTGCTGTGGGCAGTTTACACCAGTCTATATTCAAGACTGTAAGGCTCTCGTCCTCAGGTCCACAGTAGAAATGCACTAACAATTTATAGAGGGTTTAGGGGGAGAGGAATGATTCACATGTGAATTTTTATGACATGCCCAAAACATGTTGGGAATTGTTCTATTTATCTGGGATATTGCTTTCCAGAGAACTGGTGCGGCATGGAAAAAATCTGGAGAGGAGGTATATTCAGATTATGGAGGAAGTTATTATAGATTGTTGGCAAGACTAAGGAACAGGTAGGGTTGTATACATGGGTAAAGGAATAGGAAAAGTGCAGCATTGTGAAGAGCTTTGTTGGTTACAATTAAACGTTTAAATAGTTTTCTAAAGTGAGCAACCAGTGCAGTGACTGGACCAGGGTGTGGGCATCAATGCAGTCATTAGACAGAAAGTTGGACAACAATAAGGGTAAGTGCGTTTTTGCAACTTCTGCTTGACAGTGAGTACCGCTGCATAGCCTATGTGTGACCAGAATACTGAAGTCCTTCGCTTGTTCTTGTCCCGAATGTTATTCCATTTACAGTATATGCAGTAATATCACTAGTGCGACCTTGATGTATTACTTTACATTTATTAACATTAAAATTCATCTGTCATGTTCTCACCCATTCTGCCAGCTTATCTAAATCTTTCTGTAACATTTTACAATACAGGTAAGTTTTAAGTATCCTACCAAGTTTTGTATCATCAGCAAAACATGACCCTTTATTTCTAACTCCAAAGCTATTAAAGAGATTAAAAATGATTTAGATCATGGATCATTGTGGTTTTGCACTGCCGTGGTTACATTGTGGTTTTATTACAGCCCTTGGTGCACTGATCCACCCTCTGTCTTCATGAATATTCAGTCGGTGCTCCGCAGTGTCAGCACTCCAGCTGCTCATCATTGCAGAGTGCCAGATAAATATTCATAAAGAGGAGCAGGCGGATCTGTGTACCAAGGGCTTTAGCACTACCCCCAGTGCACCAAGCTGCCTAATTAACATTTTAAGGGTGGGCTCACATGTACCGGAATCACAGTGGATTTCACACTGCGAGTTTCGCATCAAAATCCGCTGTGATTCCCAGTACTGTCAGTTTGTATACCTTTATATACTTGCAGCAGACTTTTCATTCCACTGCAAGTATGTAAACCCGGTCCCCTATAACCTGCCACAGCCCGGAGAATACTTTACCCGTCCACACTCCGGCTTGCTTCTGTGGCTCCCGTCTCCCTGATGTCCTGCTCAGCCAATCAGTGGCTGAGGCAGGACAGCACATTGATTGGCTGAGCAGGACACCAAGGAGCTGGGAGCCACAGAAGCAAGCCGGAGTGTGGACGGGTAAAGTATTCTCCGGGCTGTGGCAGTTTAAGGGGACCGGGTTTACATATTTGCAGTGGAATGAAAAATCCGCTGCGAGTATGTAAGCGCATACAAACTAACAGTGTCGGAAATCTGCTATGTGTAAAGCTACTCTTATAAAGTACAGGATTTCCGGAAAACAGCACTGAGGGTGCTTCCCCATCTTCTTCTCTATGGAAACATAACCGTAGATTAGATCATTCAAACTTACTGTTAGTTTCCCTTTAATAAAATAGACAGGTCATGAGAGCTGACAGTCCCTCTTTATAAAGCAGAGCACCAATCTGTATAAGTAAAGTCCAAGTACTTCTTCATAATATAGTAGCCTGCTCAAACGAAGTAGTACAAATAGATTTAACCTCTTAATGATGGCTGACAGGCCAATCCGTCATGCTGTCATTAAGAAGGTACAGACGAGCATATACAGGAATGATTGACACTATAGGTTATCTGATGTTTATCAGGTTAGTGGACTAGCAGCTCAGGTCTGGGAGATGTAGTAAATGTACCAAGAATACAATAACACATTGCTGCTGTTAAGAAGTTTTATTCACTGTTACATTTATCAGCACGTTCACAATGAAAAGATGAGTTGTGGAACTGCTGACTATACAAATTAATTATTCTGAGGAGGCGTACTATTAACAATAGTGCTTTGTCAGCCATCCATAATATAGTGAAAATTAGATTCAAGGAAACTAGCAATAACCATTTAAAAATCATAATTGCTATCAACACATCTATTTTAAAACATCAGATTTATCCTACCAAATCCTTCTATGCTGGGATACTGCAAAGCATCCTCGCTGCCAGCTAGTACAAAGGAATGTGAATTTCAGAAGGAAATCATTCATTTCATTACTTCACTTTCATGATCCATAAAAAAAAAAAAAAATGTATTAGCCAGGAAAATCTATGTGGTGTTAAATACTTTGTGTCAGGAAAGAATAAAGTATTATAGGAACAATATTCATTAAAGGAGAAGTATTTATTTTATCCTCCCCAGCACTTTTGACAAAAGAGGTCTGCCCGGACTTGTCCTTTAAGACCAGTTTATCATTACTTGGTTTTCATCAATATGGCAATATGTGGACTTAAAGGGGTTATTCAGTGCTACACAAACATGGCCAATTTCTTCCAGAGACAGCACCACTCTCCAGTTTGGTTGAGGTTTTGTAATTCCATTCCATTGAAATCGATGGAGTTTAATTGTAAACCACACCTGAACTGGAGACAAGAGTGGTGCTGTCTCTGGAAGAAAGTGGCCATGTTTTTGTAGAGCTGGATAACCCCTTTAAGCATTACTAGTAGAGATGAGCAAATCTACAGCATTAGTGAAGCGCTACACTCGGCCATCGTTTTGTAAACCAGCTGCTTTTGAACTCCGCTCTGGGAAAAGCTGGATGCAGTCCTGAGAGAAGTATTCCAGCTTTTCCAGGCACCTGAAGCAGAGTTCAAAAGCAGCCGACTAACAATCCAGAGGCGGAGCGTAGCGCTTTGCTTCGCTAATACTATAGGTTCGCTTATCTCTAGTTA
Organism: Dendropsophus ebraccatus; assembly: GCF_027789765.1. Taxonomy (NCBI): domain Eukaryota; kingdom Metazoa; phylum Chordata; class Amphibia; order Anura; family Hylidae; genus Dendropsophus; species Dendropsophus ebraccatus. The sequence goes on along the minus strand of NC_091461.1, from coordinate 52,381,776 downwards.
CAAGTAGGGATCATCAGCATTTGACTAAGTTCCACCAGGAAAACAGGTATTCAGCCTATGATCTTGGCTGTATTCCTGTTTTCCAGACGGGATTTGGGCTGTTTCCACCCTCTCCACAGAATAGGAGGACAACGTGAATAAAATGCCGATAGTTTGGGTTCGTACAAAGCCAAACCTTGGCCCAGATGGCTCATCTCTAGTTACAAGGTATCCAAACAAAGTAGTACAATAGTTAAAGTGGAGCTATCATGAAGTCAAGACCCGGAGCGGCACGCAATCCATTTGGAGCTGGAAGTTCAGGGATCGATGGAGATAATCACACCAGGTTGGTGATGGGCACAGTCCCAGTTGGATTAGAATGTGGCTCATTACGGACTTGTATTAAACTTACACTATCCAGTGTGCAGTAACAATAACATGATAAATGTATTCTCTATAACTATTACAACTTTGGTACAATAGAAACTATCTTCCTGAAATAAAAACACAAAAACTGTTGCCACATTGCAAGGTCCATAGCATTCTTAGCTTTTGCGTGATGGAGCTGGTTTTGACAAAACACAGCAATTCTGGTGCTGTTTTGTTTTTAGTTATTTTACACTAGTGTACATTTTTGCACAGTAGTGTATACTAATCAGTGATCTGCTGATCACTGATACAATACACTGCACTACTACGAGCAGTTACAGGGGGAGATCATCTGTCAGCTGCAATGCCGGCACTTAAGCGCGGCAGAGCCTACCCATACATTTGCCACAACAAGGCGGATGCATCAGAAAAAGCCTCTTGGTGACCACCGTGAAAAGGCGTATTGGCGGTCACCAAGGGGTTAAGTAGCTAAAACAATTTCAGACTTTATTTTAAGCTTTTATTAAAAGAAATCCTCAATAAGCTCTAGCTCTAGGTCTGAGGTGCTTGAAGCATACAACATGCTCTTAGTCATAGCTGTGACTAAGAGTGTTGTTCAATTGAAATTAAGCAGAAGCTACAATTCAGGTTAAATCTACCCAGATACACAAGGATAGACGGAATCTGGTCACAGTCGTGGGTGAACAGAAAAAAAGTATTTTATTGCCTTAGGGTTTGCAAGTAATACTGTAGAAGTCTCCCTGTTATACTCTATATTAATATAAAGGGGTAAAGTGGATAGAGTATATACAGTAAGGGGGGGATTTATGAAGACCGGCGTACAAGTCTTATATTAGGCCCACCCCCTTTTCCCTGTCAGGATTCACTAAGAGCTGCTCGCCTCTTATTGAATCCATCCGGCCAGGTGCCCGAACCTGCGCCCGGCGTACTAAATCTACACATGCAGGCGTAAATCAGAATAAATGAGGCGCAGGAGGAGGCCACTCCTCCTCCCCGCCTTGTCACGCCCACCCAAGCTCCCCCAGCTCGCCAATCGGGTGAGCGGGATGTACAGGAGGTGTACGTCAGGGACAAAGGGCAAATTTGCGCTTTTATAAATGTCCCCCTAAGTCTCCAAATATACGCACAAATGGATCTAATGGTAGCTTAAAGAGGACCTGTCACTCCCCCCCCCCCCCCCCGTGCCATGGTTACAGGCTCCTGACCCCCTGCTTGATCCCCCTATACTCACCTAATCGCGCCGGGTCCCGCTTCCTGATGCGGTCGGGTCACGAAGATTTCAGCTCCCGAAGCCCGGCGCGCATGCACACAGCAGAGTCCGACGGTCAAAGAGAATGAATGGAGAGTCCGATGCTCTGTCATTCTCTATGGGCATCGGACTCTCCTGTCAGCGTGCGCGCCGGGCTTCGGGGGCTGAAATCTCCGTGACCCGACCGCATTAGGAAGCGGTACCCGGCATGATTAGGTGAGTATAGGGCGCTCTAACGGGGGGAGGGAGCCTGTCACGCTGGCACGGGGGGTGACAGGTATCCTTTAAAGGGTTTTTTTCCAGGAGGAAAAACCCTTTTAAAAGGAGTCAGGGTGCTTTTAAAATGCTAAATAAAGTATACTCACCTGATCTCCTGCCACTGCCATACCAACAAAGTCTGGTGTTGCTGCTTTCCCTGACATGTAAACATTGCCGGAAATACCATCTCAGCCTATTACTGGCTGAGGCAGGTCACTGCTCTTGCCTATGATCGGTTAAGTGGGTAATTCTTGCTGTGTCAGCACTTCCAAGGAGCTGTGAGTAAGGAGAACCATCACCACTGGATTAAGAACAGTAAGTGGGTATTTCCTGGACTTGCAAGTCAAGGTCCTACCTACCTTTCACAACCACAAGTGGTAGCCACTACCACAGCAGGAAATATCTCACCACTTACAATTTTTTTTCTCTTTTTTTTGTTTTTTAAATATCGGTATCTTGAGGACTTCACTGTATTTGGTGGACTGCGTTGATGACTTGTATTATTTTTTCATATTATTTTTTTTTATAATATGATCAATGAGAAGTATAGGGGTGATTTTATTTTAATAAAAAATTTCTCTGCTTTATTTTTTTTTTACTCACTTTAGTAGTGGAAGCTGTCCGATAGATGGCATCCATTACTTAACTGGGGGTTAGTGTTTACCTATAAAATGGCTAACATTGTCCCCCCACATTTTTCTCCTGTACCCACCACCACAGGGTACTAAAAGGAGCAAGGTACCAGCAGTCTTCTACTCGCCAGAGGTTGCTTCTACTACTAAGCTTGGAAAATTTGTTAAAAAATCATCTAGAGAAAAATCTTTATTGAAATAAAAAACATCTTCACAACCCTTGTTGACATCTTGTTTTAAAAAAATGTGGTCATTGAAGCAGTCCACCAAATCCTCAGGATACAGATATCTAAAAAAAAATGTTAGTAAATCAAAAGCACTCTTCCCTGCTGTACTAGTGGCTACCATTTGTGGTTTTGAACTGTAGGTGGCACCTGGACTTGTAAGTTCAGATGCTGACTGCGGTAATAAAATGTACAGTATATGCTAGCCAAAACAGCTACAGGGAAGAGTGCCCCCAAAGTGCCCCTACATTGCATTTTTAACAATAATGGAATGTGGAAACACAGCTCAATACTGACCCCTTCCCACTTTTTTTTTTTTTTTGGCATCTTCCTCTGTACTGCAGCCTCTAGTTATCATGTGAACATCATGAGAGGCTGCAACATAGCTGAAGATACGTCCAAGAGTGGGATGGATAAGTGCTCCTTGCTTAAGTAACAGCCATGCCGAGCGCACTGCGCCTAGCCCGGAAAAGAAGGGCTCAAGTGACTTAACCCTTTCCTTGCTGGGCCAGGTGCAGTGTGCTCAGCACAGCCAGTTAAGTGACTTTCCTCATGTCTTGCCGCACAAGATTAACATCTTCCTTCACACTCCCTATATGTGTGTGCAGGGAGGCACTGACCTATGTTAGGGCGGCATACACATCTTTAATGGTGGGGTTATCAGCCGGGGGCAGAAGCTGTGTGGCAGGCATGGTTCCCCACACTCGCGGCGCTGCCTGTCCCTCCAGGCCTGTGGTGCTCTGACCGGGCTCATTCTCCTCCCCGCCATCTCGCTTGGTGCCCACCTCCTGTTATGAGGAGTCAGAGTCCCCGTCCTGCGGATCCTCGCCTGCCCATTCCTCCGTGCTGGTGAGGTTGCGACGGCGGGCAGCTGGTCCCTTGGTGCCGCGTGTGCTCCCGGCGCCATCTTGCTTCCGCGGTGTAGCGGCGCCGCCGCTCTTCTCTTTAGTCCCCCGTCTCTGTCCGAGCACCATAGTCGTTTTCGGGGTGCTATGCGGGTTGCAGCAGATATTAAGCACCCCACCAGCTGTTTTCTGCTGTTGTAGCGCCACAGGGAGGATGCTAATCAGGAGATGGGATGCGGGAGCTCTGGGTCAGTGCTGCTGCTCACATCGCGCTCAGGCCACGCCCCCCCCAGTTAAGTGACTTAACCCTTTACTTTCTGGGTTGGGAGCAGTGACATGGGAGCATGTCCTGAACTGAGCTCGCCTCCCCGGCCTCCCTTGGCCGACGGGCACACCGCTGGGGCCAACCACAACACACAGCTCCTTCCCTCAGGCACCGGAAACACAGCAGTGACAGCGCTGGGGTTAACTGTGCCCATAGGGGATGCTTCTGGGGTTAACTGTGCCCATAGGGGATGCTTCTGGGGTTAACTGTGCACATGGGGGATGCTGCTGGGGTTAATTGTGCACATGGGGGATGCTGCTGGGGTTAACTGTGCACATGGGGGATGCTGCTGGGGTTAACTGTGTACATGGGAGATGCTGCTGGGGTTAACTGGACACATGGAGGACAGGAGAACTTCTTTTTTTAGGGAAGTAGCCATGTTCTGTAAGCCTGGATAACCCATTTTAAAGGGGTTATTAGATCCAGTGCTACAAAAACATGGACACTTTTCCACCACTCTTGTCTCAAGTTTAGGTGTGGTTTGCAAATAAGCTTTATTTACTTGAACTGAGTTTTAAAACCTGCACCCAAACTGAGACAAGAGTGGTGCAAAAGTGCCCATGTTTTTGTAGCACTGGTTAACCCTTTAAGGGAATCTGTCACATCTGTACCAGGTAGAGAGCAGCAGACACAGGCAGATAGGTGAAAGAGAAAACACAAATGATGCCTTTTGTCTTTCCTGATGGCTATTTGCAGAGTAATACAATTGCATTTTTCCTTGGGTGCTGAAGTGCCGCAGAAGTGATGCTAAACACATGCACACCTCCTCCCCTACCTCTACCTTCCTAGACTTATTGACATACCTGACTCATTGACAGCCCTGTATGTCAGCCAAAACGGAGAGAGTTGGAGGCAGGGGGTTTGCATGCTGTGGCTTAGAATGAATTCTGTAGCATTTCAGCTTGCAAGGATAAAAACAATTTTATAACTCTGCAAATGGCCATCACAAAAGACAAAAGGCATCATTTGTTTATTCTCGCTGTCCCCTATGTGCCTGTATCTGCAGCTTTGTACATGGTATGGACCTGAAAGATTCCCTTCAAGCAAGTATGTTTTATATATTGTTTTATATTAATAACTTGTTATATCTGACGAGAAGGAAACATCTCTGTCAATTATACATGATTTTTCAATAAATATCATGGTCGGCCCACGACTTAGTCCAAGTTTTTTATTTTGGCCCACTGAGGTTTTGAGTTTGACACCCCTGGACTAGAACATAGTGCTTATGAAGCTGTATGTATCTTAAAAAAAAAGTCTTTTTTGGTCAAGGAGAACAAAGTTGATCACACACAGCAAAACTAGTGATGAACGAACTCGAACTGCAAAATTCACATGAACTGATACATGAACAATAACAAGTCTTGTTGCTCTGTAATAAAGTTTGTATAAAGGTTGCTGAGCTGACAGCTCAGCAGCCAATCAGCAATCCTCTATGCAGCACCGTTGCCTTGGCCCGTAGGGGCATGCCTGTGATTGGTCAGACAGGACATCTGACACTGCTGTATAATAATGCCGATCACGCGTCCTGCAGTCATTCTAATGCTGGTTAGTGTAGGGAGAGGTTGGTGCTAGAGGAAGGGAGAGGTAGGTAGGCCAAAAAAGTTTACTAACTGCCCTTTTCAGGGCACAACAGTGGGGTAATCTGTGATGGCGGGGCCCTTGAGGTTTGATCTGTGACAGTGGGGTTGCAGGGCCATTCGATGGCTCCCTTTCCCTGCTTGTGCTTGCCCTGCAGGGTTGGCGTTTGCTGACCGGCACAGTGTCGTTTACCTTATCGACTCGTACATCAGAAGACCTGCACGTGGTACATGAGGCAATATGGTTTGATCAAATTATATATTAACTTCTGATGTTGGTTTTTAATGTAGCTTAACAAGCTTTAGTATTTACTTTAACCATTTTTTCAGAGGGTCACCAACAGGCTCTCGCCCGCCCAGTTGCCAAGTTCCGTCAACACTTGAAATATAAGGCCACAGCACTATGCGTTTAACTCTCAGCCCTGTTGTTGCCCTGTTGTTAACCCCAATTTTGTTTCCAGTTGAAGCCTTCTACCAATTAACAGTCTCTGTTTCAACTTTTCTCAAATTTTAGAAATCAAAGTGGACAGTCAAGATTTCATCCACTAAATAATCAGGCTCGCTGAATCTATGGAAAGCTTTTGGGGGGGGGGGGGGGCAACAAAATACAACTGGGAACTGGGTTTCATTCCTCACCATATTAACCTACATGGGTGAAATAACCACATAATGTGGAAAAAAAGACACCTCAAGTAGCCCCATAAACCAAAGAATAAAATCATTATAAGGGTTTTAAAAACATTTAGGCTATGTTCACACTACGTAAAAGTACGGCCGTTATTGGCAGCCATTGGCAACAACGGCTGTACTTTGTACGGAGTGGAACACTGCATATGCTTCTATGGAATCCCGGCCGGAGGGTATACACTTAGTATACGCTCCGGATGGGATCCCATGCGGCGCCGCAAAGAACCGACATGTCAGTTTTCTGCGACCGCAATTTACGGAATTGCGGCCGTAGAAAGACCTGTCAGTTCACACAATGAAGCGAGCGGCTCCGGCCGCTTACTTCATTGTGTGCTATGAGAGTTCTGATGTGGGCACCCGCATTAGAACCCTGCGGCCGGAAAGATCAACTGCAGTACCGGCCGGGATGATCTGTGTTGCATACTTAACCAGACTAAGGGACCTTTAATAACTCTTAGGAAGGTGCACACTGCAGGTGTTTTTGGTTAATTATTCATCATCAACGTTAAAAGAAATAATTGCTTGAAAAAGTTCACTCTGTATGTAATGACTCTATAGAATATATGAGGTCACTTTTTGAATTGAATTACTGAAAAAAAAAAAAACTTTTGATATTGATATTCTAATTTATTGCAAACTGTAGCTATTGATGGCAGCAGAGGGGTCATTTCACTCATTACTGCTGCATTACTGTCCATCCAAAAATACAGCCGAAAAAATGATGTTGAAGGATTATAGCTTAAAAGGGTATCCACATCTCAATTAATACAGTTAAACCTCTGTGACATTAAATATTTTTGCAAATACATCCATTTAGCAAACTTGCCTCCTTCTCTTGCAATGCGGCTCTTTCCCTCCAATTGTTTACAGATCTTTGCCTAGGTTACCGACTACTGCTCTGCTGATCTTACTGGTATAAACTATATGTCAGGAAAGCAAACAGGTCCTCTTTAAGGTTTTGTTTTAGTATAACAAGTAATGGGCACATTAAGTTTTAATTGTATGCAAATTAGATTCATCCAATAATACCTCAAGGCTTATAGTTAGAAAAGGACGCAAATCTAGTGTTTGGAATTATCAAAATTTACATTTTAATTGGATATTCTTTTTACCCTCTCAAATGTACTGTACAGGCTTAGGTAGTTTTTGTTCTCCACAATAACCTATAATATTTTTAAATGTATCTCCGGGGACTTTCTGCAAAACTGCGATAGTTCTTATTTGGTAAACATTTCCAGTCTCGGCATCCACAAAAACATGACTGAAATATGTCAATGTGGTACTAGGATACAGACCATGGCTATACAAGCTTCATCAGAACAGGAAGTTATGTATTTTTGCATTACATTGTTAAAGCGACTCTGTACCCACAATCTGACACCCCCCCCCCCCCCCCAAAAAAAAAAGCTACTTTTAATCCCAGATCTGTCCTGCGGTCCGTTTGGCAGGTGATGCAGTTATTGTCATAAAAAAAAACAACTTTTAAACTTGCAGCCCTGTGCCCAAAGGGAGTATCTGTGCCCTAACTTTGCACCAACCCTCCGAACATTTACTCCTGTCTGAACATTGCACAGGTGATTAACGATCCAGCCCATGTGCCGGGCTAACACAGCTGATGAATAGGAGACAATCTGCCTGAAGCATTCCTAATGATGAGGAGGGCAGGGAGTAAGGACAGAGAGGTTGTGCCAGCCTAATGCATACACAATCTAGGCCATGCCCGTTGGGCACAGGGCTGCCATTTCAAAAGTTGTTTTTTAGGACAATGACTGAATCACCTGCCAAACAGTCCGCAGTACAGATCTTGGATTAAAAGCAGCTACAGTATCTGAAGGTACAAGCGGTTTGGGGGGGTCAGATTGTGGGTACAGAGTCACTTTAAAAGCTATCATTGGGTTGTTTAAGGATATTGTATTTTAAAATTACACAAAAAAGTATGAAATTGTCAAAATTATGAAAATAGGGGGCTCTAAAAGAGGCGACCCCCTATTTATTGTACCATTTACTAATGCAGAAAGCATCTGAAAAGAAAATATTTCTCATTAGAGGACCCAATGGACTCAACACATTTAAGCATTACAGTAACAGTCTGCTGACTGAAATGGCCCCCATGAAATGCTTCCTGCCCCCTCTGATGAATTAAAGCTTTTTGCAGCCTATATATTCTTCAGGTTACACATGATCATTGGGAGTCCTAAAAACACAATGGAAAAAATATACTGTTATGTAAACCATTGTTCTACACAAAAAGAGACATCCGCAGTTTATGAGTTTTCTTGACCCTTGGTTGCACATTTCTCTAGGAAGAATGGGGAAGTATAAAAGCACACAGATTTTAGTTCGGTAAAGGTCAGATTAGTGGGGTGAAGCAGTGTTAGCAGTCCGCTTTCCATTTGTCTGAACCTTTGTTTTCCCCAGACAAACATCATAGGTATATACGATTGCCTTTTTTATCTACAGAATTTCTTTGGGAAGTGACTTCTAGACAACAGTTGTTTATGTCTATGGTTACAATGACCATGTCCAAGTTCCAGTTACTAAATAATTACAGGACAGCCATAACTTTACCATTTTTCTATCCACATAGCCTTTTTGTGGTGAGTTGTAGTATTTATTGATATGATTTTGAGCTAGATATGGTAGATTTATAATCCAGGGAGGACAAGATACAGCAACTTTGATATTGTTTTTTTTCTTTGATGACATTCAGTATATGGGATAAATAACTGCATATTTTAATAGTTTGAATATTTTAACACATCAGAGAAAGGCTTGTTTTTTGTAAATTGGAAAACTGAGGGCTTTACCACTTTTGCCTATGTTATTAAAAGTGCACCTGGGCACTCGATTAGCACAATCTGCCTTAGGAGTACTAAAATAGTAGACCTATGAGTATTCACTTGCCTTAACTATTACATATCACATGGGACAATTGTAGGACAAAGGGAGTTGCCACCTGCTGTCTACCTGCCTAAATACTCAGGTCACTATTGACCATGGCATCTAGGGGGTAAAAAGGCAGGATCAAATTTATCTCCAATCCTGGCCACTGATGACAAAAAACAAGCAGTAAAATACTGTAAAAGCTGTACTATGTAACCACAAATGCTGCATGGTGATTTATACCAAATCTCAGAATCTACAACTACTACTGCTTTCCATTTGCGTGCAATATGTTGCTAAGGAAACTCCTGTGAAGGTAGCAACCAGAATTTCCTAAACTAAAGTTGTTGTTCATGTTCAAGTGTATACCCATGTCTAGTCCTACGTATTTCCCCTACCATCACGGGCATACCTACTCTCAGATGCCAACACCATCGTGTTCCCCAAGGGTCCCTAACTAAACCATCATGTGCACACCCTCAAATAGGTTGCTGAGTCCCTTAGGAAGATAGTCAGGATTCAGCCAGGGCACTCAGTCAAGGTGCCACACTACTGCTCCCATCTTTCTCATGGGCACCCCATATAAATAAAGTTAAAATGTAATGTATTAAAGACGTATTTTCATGTTAGCATATTGCTAGTATAAGTTACATTATGATCGAGGAACATTTAAACCAGTGCTCCACCCCTTTACTCTTGTTCCAGAGTGCCGCTTTATGGAAGCTGATCTATGCGCTATGGGAGTGAATAGTTTCTCTGCAGAGCTGTATAGCCATAAAGTAATAAAGCATATCTACAATATTACAAGAAAAAACAAACACAAGACCTCTTCTGAGTTTAACTTAGGCCACGGCCTAACTTTATTTAAAGACTTTTAACCAAATATTAATAACTTTCTTTTATTACAAACTGCAATAACCAAAAGGCCTAACTTTTACCGCTCAGACCACAATATTAAAATAGTAATAATAATAAAGACAAAAGACACAATACTACAAGCCCATTTATATATTTCTAAACGGCTTAACCTGCACTTTCAAACACAAGCCACTTACCAAAGACTGCTGAACCTTAAATAAAATGGGCGGATTGGAAGGAGGGGCTGCTACTCATTGGTGCCAATGTGCACCAATGTGCCAATGTGCACCATGACTGCTGGGTCATCGCCAGCCCCTCCCAGTAATCTGTCAGCCCGATCCGCGATGTAACGAACTCGAGCGCCAGGAAGGCAACACACCGTTCGACGATCCCGGTCTTTGTGACAGATTGCCCTGTCTGTCCCCCTAATAATTGAGTCCCCCACTACCAGTACCTGCCTGGCCTGCCCTGAACTCCTGTTTCCCACCTTACTGGAGCAGACACCCCCTGGCTTTCAGAGGCAGTGTCCTGCTGCAGCAATGCCACCCCTGAAGTGCCAGGCAGCAGCTGCCAAGGCTAATAAAATAATGGGGTGCATCAAAAGAGGTATAGATGCTAAAGATGAGAACATAGTTTTGCCTCTTTATAAATCACTAGTCAGACCACACATGGAATACTGTGTACAGTTTTGGGCACCGGTATATAAGAAGGACACAGCTGAACTAGAGCGGGTGCAGAGGAGGGCAACAAAGGTCATTAAGGGAATGGGTGGGTTAAAGTACCAAGACAGGTTATCAAGCTTGGGGTTATTTACGCTAGAAAAAAGATGTCTTAGGGGCGATCTGATCACAATGTACAAATATATGAATGGACAGTACAGAGATCTTTGTAGTGATCTTTTTACTCCTAGGTCTGTAACCATGACAAGGGGGCATGCTCTACGTCTAGAGGAAAGAAGATTTTATCATCAGCATCGACGCGGGTTCTTTACTGTACGAGTGGTAAGACTGTGGAACTCTCTGCCACATGATGTTGTCATGGCCGATTCATTAAATAAGTTCAAGGGAGGCCTGGATGCTTTTCTTGAACAATATAATATTACAAGTTATGGGCATTAGATTTCCGGTGATACGTTGATCCAGGGATTGTTCTGGTTGCCATTGGATTCGGGGAGGGAGTTTTCTCCCTGTGGTGGGGTGGTTGTCGTCTGCCTCGTGGGGGTTTTTGCCTTCCCTGGATCAATACAGTAGTGTTTCCCTAGGTTGAACCTGATGGACTCTTGTCTTCTTTCAACCTTATTTACTATGTTACTATGTTACTATGTTACTCCTTTTTTCAGATAATCACTCCTATATTGCAGAGTTTTCCCCGCAACTAGGAGTTATATCACCTACCCTCAGTCCTTCCCCTAAGCTCCCCTCTTATTAAAACCCAGTGTCTGGGGAGTGACAAATTTGTCTTACCCCAGATCCTGACATCCCATAGGCCACAACCTAACCAAGCCTGGATACAAGCTGGAAAAAACGTCTACCCCGTCTACAGCTCACCATTCGCTTAACTAATACCCAATCCTCACCTCGCCTCACCTCACCTCACCTTTTTCTGAGGAGAGCACCATAAAACACTTAACTCTATGCCTGCTGCTTATTACTTCAAGTTAACCCCTCCATAATGGTCGAGGGTTTACCAGCAGCACTGAAGGAGGCCTAAACCAGCATTGAGTCCCCTTCATTATCAGAATTTGGTCCCAAAATCAGAATCCTGATCCTTGCAGTAGTCCAACTTTATGAAATGGGAATTGTTCTTTGATTCAGTTGTTTTTGCAGTTGTTAGAGTGGCAGTATACTGATTCTGTAATTGTGTGACATGAATGCATTTTCCTTTTATGTACAAACTGTGGAGGTAAAGGTCTAGTTTATCTAGTAAGAATGTTCTTACTGAAGTTTATCATTTGTATCAAGAAACTTGCGGTAATAACATCCTTCCTGGGTCGTGTGGATGAGCTGTTTACCAGGGGATTACAAATATGCAAATAATGTGTTTTTTTCACAGCTTGGTATAAAATTAAAGAGAAATATATTGTAACATTAACATTTGGTGTCAGTCTCCTACTTTGGTACCACTGAGAATTCCCATTTTGTACTATCTAAGGAATTTAAAAATGATTACAAGGCGCATATTATTTATCAGCGGAGAATTGTTATTAGAGTCTAATTATTATCTGTGATTTTCTTAATCATGCTGTTTCCTTGCCACTGAAACAGACAGAACCATAGTGCGGAAAGCGAGCGGTGGGCCGATTCTTTGCATCCAGATCAAGAAGTGAATATCATTTTTAGTCAGGAAAGGCAAAAAGGAGGTGATTTAAGGAGTATTTCTAGAAAAAGTTGGATTTACTCCACAACTGTAAACTGCTCTGTGACTATAACAATGAGGAGCAGATCATTATTTGGGTGGTTCGGGCAGCCACTCGGGGCCAGGGCCCAAGGTACATTTAATCCGTCGTTAATCACCGCAATAACTTCCAAACTCTCTGCAGTGCTCAGTCCAGACAATAAATTCCAATGAACATAACCAAAAAAGAAGGCTTCAAAGAATGGCCTAGTTAAAGTTCTGGTTAATCGTGAAAAGGCTATTGTATGAATCGTTTACTATGCATGTCTCTATCCTTAAATGAAACCAGTGCTGATAGTTGTCCCTTGTCTGTTTTTTCTAAATGTAGCAATTGGGTGAGCCCCCGAGGTGTTGTGTCGAAGGATCGGCCGGTCACTTGCTAGGTGGTGAAGTGTGACGCCACTACGGTGGTGTGATACAGCCGGGCCTTAAGATGTTATGTTGTGATGCCATTGCCGGTTGGGCACACAGGTGTGATGGCACAAATGCTTTTAGTTTAGAAGGCCAGTTGTACTTTGTTACCCTGTGGACAGTGTCCTGCTACAGGGTCCATTGGGATGATATTGCGGTTGACCGGAGTGGTGAAGTGACTCTCCCGGCCTATTGGAACTGCCACTCACAGAAAGGGGAAGTGTCTTAAGGTTGTAGTGTACACTGTGTCAGTGTGAGGAGAAGAATCACAAAGTCTCTTTATCATAAATAATCTTGTTTTTTACTTGAGAAATACTTGTGTGTAACAATTTATACAGCTTTGCTTTAACAGAGTATGGTACACTTGATAGTTCCCTTGATAGAGCATTGATTAGACACTTGATAACACAACAACCAGATCTGTGATAGTGAAGAGTACAGTCGTGCTGACTGAGTAGTGTGTCGAGAGATACAGACAAGCAGAGTAGCAGAGAGGAGGATGTCGTGAGAGTCCCAATCCAAGTAGTACTGTGCTCTGCGGGGATGTTGGAGGATGAGGTAGAAGAATACTTAGAAGAAGATCACACCAAAAAAGATTTTTGCTCAATGACCCCAAGTGGGTTTCAAAAGTAAGCGCTCAAAAATGTGTCACAAAACACAACAAACTCCAAAATTTTAAACAAAACTTTTAAGTCACAAAGTAATCATAAATAAAAAAAAAAAAAAAAAGAAACATTATTGACATTCATATACTATAAACATTTTACAAGCAGAGAGGACAGCACAGAACGAACAACACAGCATAGGGAAGGCGAGGCTGCACGGATCACACATGTGTCATATATAAAGTAAAGTAAAGCGCACACTTTGACCAGCGAATTTATATATTTCAAAGTGCCATGTGCATAATGCAAAAATAAAAAATAGCGGAGGCAAAGCGTGCTTATGACAATTAGAGACAGCCACGGAATTGAAGGAAGAAAACTGTACATGTATATTGGCATATAGCTAAAAAGACCAGGAAATAACCTGAATGAAGTAGTAAGAAAATAAAGTATTTAGGAAAACAGATGGTAGAAAATAAGTTAATGCCTCAAAGTGAAAAAGTACATGAGAGAAGAAGAGAATACTTGTGCCCGTGTATTGACCTTTGGGTCTTCGCAACACCTAATGCCCACCATTGTCAGCTGAACCATTCTATGAGGATGACACAAGGCCCCAGACCTTGTTACCTGGCATGAGCGGAATGCTGAGGATTTCCTGCTGACAACCACACTGCAAGATAGAGTTCATAGGCCTTAGCAACTTTGCTCTATCCAGATCAGTTCCTAGCATACTGCTGTCTATGGATACTGTCCTGCACTGTGACTCTCCTAGTCCACGGCATGGGTTGGGGTTGTCTCTGACTTGTCCTTTTCTGTGAGGAGTTTTACAGTGCATAGTGTCGTGTAGAATAGATTGTGTGAGCTGTGTCTTGTCTTGCCTCCTACCCATATGGGGATCTGACTAAGACTGACTTTCAAGGAAGGGGGACCTGGCAGAGGGCCAGGGCCCAAGAGGGACCACTGTAGAGAGCTTTCTAGCTTGCATCCTTCCTCTACAATGTCCAACACAAAAGACCCATACACTTCCTCTACCCATGTGACTTCCTTTCCCAGCGTATCTAAGGTGCGCTGTGAGTGGGTGAAGAGTGCAGTAGAAGAAGCACAGTGAGAGATGATAGAAGAAGAAAAGATTCCGATAGGTCCACAGATCCATGTGACACACAAATAAACAATAACCCTTTACATACTTCAGCCGTGCAGCCTCTGAGTACACATACCTAATACAGTGACATCTAGTGGCAAAACTTTATCACTACCCATCACCACTCAAGTACAATAAGTACAGACTTTTACCAAGGGTGTAACCAATAGCAACACCTGTGGACACCACAGCAACATTGTGGTCTTTTGAAACATTCATAATGCATAGAGGATACATGGAGGTAGATTAAGAGAGGGTTTTAGGAGATAAATACTCTTGATTCTTACACATAGTATCGCCCTATTGGGTGTGTTTGGTCCAGTGCCTAGCTGTACAATACCATACAACATTGCCTGTAGTGTTTTAGTACAAACCTGCTCAGCTGAAGAGACATTTGTATGATGGTTATCATGACAGCTGTGGTGTGAGTTTAGAAGTCATTTGTTTCCGCAATTAAATGATCATAATCTATTTAACACACGATGCCGTCTGTAAACTGCTTAATTCTTATTTTATTATCCATTAAGCAAACTTAATCGACTTACGCCTGATCATTTATGGTTGTATAATTCCAGTGAGATGTACTATTTAAATGGACATGAAATATAACCGCACATCACAGCTAATCTCAGAGCAACAAGCAACATGTTTTATACTTCCACGCAGGCAGAGGCTATTTTAATAGACTGCCATCAAGGCCAAATGCAATCCAAGTGAAAAAGCATATTATTAACTAAGGGTCCGAGAGCTGGGAAAGCAGCTCACTGCATTGTGACTGTGCCAGTGATGAGTCATTCAGAAAAGGGTAGAAATACTGCAAAGATTTTATACAAAATGAACGAGAAACCTATGGTAAGCAATCAATGCAGGAATGTAATCTTTTGTTACTGTTATTGTGTCCCCAAATTATAAGGGTCACTTAAAATAATGTTTTAAAAAATCATTTTCAAGGTGCACCCCAAGGGACCTGGATGAGAGAGGACGTGACTCATTGATTCAATGAATAACAAAAAGCCATTTTAGTATTCCCTTTCTTATCAGCTTAGGATAGATATATGTTTATCCCTGGCAGGTTTACATTCAGTTATTGTAGATTTACCAACCACATCTGTTTGTTTCAAGCATCTACTACTCTTTCAGTAAAGTAATATCTTTCTTCTGATCTTTCCCTTTGGGACATGGATGTAAAAACTCTGCCATATTATACCTATCTGATACTGGCTATAAAGCAGCATATTAAAGGGGCTGGCCCAAAATCCCCTCAATTCCAGAAATCATAGCTGGAGTGAAAGCCAATTACAACATGAAATACTTAGTGACGAGTAAGGGACTGAGAGTGCCCAGATTCCGAGAACACTGGGCAAAATGGACAGACTATATGGGTTCCCAATAAATGGTGATATGCCTCCTGCTTATCACTATCGACACAGGCTTAGAACGACCCATTGACGGTGCACACCTGCACAGTAAACCCTACCCATCCAAGTGTCAATACACATCTATGCCCTGACGTTACATGTTTATGTTAACTGTTATTTGTTTGAGTTTTTGTAAGTTTTGACCTATACGGGTCATTTATATGCTTCTTTTCCTGCACTGTATTGATCATTTATCAATCTTTATTGCCATTGCGACACATGGACACCCGTTATCCGCTATGTATCTCCGGCACCTTCTGTACCAAGTGTCCTTGCTATTTATTCTTGTATACTTTCCGGATTGTGACTCACACATAACTGTTATATACCTGAATAAAATTAATAAAAAATTTGTTATTATAAAAAAAAAAAAAGAGGGGGGGGGGGGGGGGGTGGCCACATTGTGGCCCAATTATTTCGTGTACGGTATTAGTATATGTACTGCACTTCCCGTGTGCAGATATCAGGCACCCCACTCCCAGGCTGTGCCGTCTTTGTCTGTATGTTGAATGGTGATTCTGTCTATAAGATGGCTGAGAATAGAGGAGGGGAGTCTGATATTAGCTCTATGAGGTACACAGGGAGCTGCTGTCAGTATATACAGTCAGTACACTTACTAATACTGTACACTGAATGATTTAAGTATAAAGTGGCCGATCTTCGTCAGTTTTGCCTAATGGAAGGTACACAGGGGTGTAGCCTCCTGCTCCCGATTCACCATGCACCTGTAACCAGGCATAAACCATGGTCAAATGTACACCAGCTGTTAGTTGGTGTAGATCTCAGAGGCTGCCGCAGCCTCAGATGAAACGTGTTTATCTGAATCTGCACTTCTGAATAAATCAGGAATAGGACGCAGGGCCGGAGATTTAGTTCAGACATCGTATAAATACGTCAGTGTTTATAAAAATCTCTTTTAATGTTACTTTCATACACACATATTTTGTAGACATACGCTAATATTCTGGTATTTGAAGTGAGCCTTCTCAAAATATTCTTTAAAGCCTAAATGGATCAGTTCAAAAAGATAAAATGAAAGTTATATTTTTGCAGCTTACATAAAGACATAATAGAGCAAGAATTGTAAGAGCTGCTGTTACCACTTCTGGCCCGAAGAACATTTTCAAGGACAATCTGTGGATACACAAATAAAGTCGTCTTTTCTTTCTTGTATAAAAGCAGTAGTTGCAATGATTATTCCAGTCCGCTGAAAATACTGCAAAAAATAGAGGAGCTGATTTATATATTCATTCATCAAGTGTCTTCATGTTTATACTGCTCGTCTATAGGCAGCAGCTATTCTCCCCAGTAGCCTTATAATCCTATTCTATGTGTAATGCCATGTACTAAGTTTTACCTATTGTGTTCAATTCTTACAAGGATTTGGGAAACCATTCATTTATCCTCTGTATTTGCTTTGTTTTTTTATGTATAATATATATTTTTTGTTGGGGTATAGAGGAGTGCTTCACTGTCACATTTTTGCATCCATATTATGGTGTTGTAGACCTGGCCTGATCACTGGTCTAATAACCGACAGGTCTAAGTTCTTGTCCCCACACCTGTGGTCAGTTCGGGGCTTGCTGTTCTCATATGGAAGCAAAAATGTGTATGTGAAATCTAAACATCAATATATAAATATATTAATCTGAATGTAACTGTTGCATGAAATATACACTTGTCAAATATACAGTATAGCCCAATGCACACAACTGTGCATAGGAACTGTGACACACAGACCCTAAAAAGAGTGTACAATCTGCAGAAACCTCATTAATGTTCTACAAACGGTTTTAATACTTTTCATGTGAGTTCTTCATCCTTCTTCTAACAGTATTTTATAGTCAGTGAATAAACTTAGAGCCCCTAGCCCATGGTGCCTCAAAGAAATTACAAATTCAATTTGGGCAGGTCTAATGACCCAAATGTATGTGTTATAATTATGTGTTAGTACCTTCCATACTGGTAATTTTGTGAATGCAATACACATGCAATTTGTACTTGCAATTGGTGATTGAAGCCTACAAATTCCTACTGGCCGTCTCCAATCCATCACTGCAGACCTTCAGCCGATTACCGCCAACTTGCAGGCACTACATAATAAATAGCTGTGTGCTTTAACCTTGCCTTTTTACCAAAACTCAAACTCAGCGAGGGTTGGTTACTTTATGCCACTTCACCAAATCTCTGCTACCATTAAGTCACTGTACTAGTTAGGGAGTCCAGAACCTCAATTTCCAAAAACCATGCACTGTATGTGACTTTGAGGACCCCCACTACCACAGATGCTGAAACAGTAAACACTCCTACTCCCTGTGCAAACTATCCCCCCTACCCCCAACCCACACAAATGGCTCAAATAAAAAGGGGTGGGTGGGCAATAGATTCCAGCAGTCTACCATGTCTAAAAGGTACTAGCCCTCCTCCATGAGCATCCCATATATACCTAATCCCCCACCCCCTACCCCACCAATCAATCAATCAATCAATCAATCAATCGTGCCCTGACTCCTAACCCTACCCTTCATCAACCCCCCCCCCCAAAAAAAAAAAAAGAGCTTAACCCCTTAATACCCTGAAGCCATGTGCAGTGCCTGCAGCTAAGGCCCAGTCAAGCAGGACTCCCCTTAGGCTTTTTCATCTTCTCAATATAGCCTAACTGAATTCATATCCATCATCATTTCCATCAGATCTAACAGCCAGAATGTCTCTGAATGCATTAGTAGTCATACAGTGGCCCCAGTGGCCCCATAACAGTGCTAATTACACAGTGTCTCCCATCAGTGCTAGATACAAAGTGCAATATTGGTACTTGTCATTATACTGGTCATTGTACCACCAGGATATTGGGATACTTATGATCAGTGCAGAGAGCCTGCATTCTAATGATATGGGCATAGGTATGTATGCTTGTGTCTGGCGGCTTCATAAAATGGCATTGGAGATCACATTGTTTGTGTCTCTGATCCAGATTAGAGCCGTCTGCCTTTGGCTTATTAATAGAAGAAAGTCAGGGTGACAAACAGCTACACTACACGTAATGCAAGCATGCATGTAGCCTTGAGGAAATAAGTGGATAATTGGAAGAAGCTACAAGTAACACATTTCTCCATCAATTATATCAGAAAATAATTAGACATCCCATTGAAGCTTTCTATTACATATCTGCCCTGATTTAAAAGGTTCTCCATAGACAACTAATTAACCTACCTAATAGGAATACTTCAAAGGTCATAAATGTGAATAGTCCGCCTAATTAAAATTAGGATCTTCTATATACCTTAATTACATCGTACACAACCCTACCATCTATAGCCTCGGGCACTTGTTTTATAGCAACCAAATGAAATCATTAATGATTTCCCGTATAAATAATTGATATTGATTATCTGAAATCATTTGCTTCGCCATGGAATTTAACATCAGTAAATAGAATTTATGTGAGTTAGATAAGAAAACACTGCTTAATTGTCAGGTACTGAATAACTTTTTTTAATTGTCTTTTTATTAAAGTTTTTGAATATAAAAAGACAGAACAAAATAATGGAAAGAAGTCAGCAGAAATGTACATAGTAACAACCAACAGACTGCCAAGTGGCAGAAATACGGTTACTCACACAAAAGAAAAAGGTATTGTAAACAATATGTGTCATACAGGCGATTTTAAGAAACCTTTTAATTGGGTTTATTAGCCGAAAAATGCATTTTTATCATGAAAAAGCAATTTAAAGCTCTCCTCCCGTCTTCATTGTTCTCTATAGAGAGGAGAGGGGCGGAGGGATATGAGGCGCCAAAACAGGACAACAAAGAGTAAATTTACAGCTACATCACCGGATTATTTCCACTTAAGTCAGCACTGACCTCTCTGACCTCTGAAAACGGCTTTCACACAGCTCCTGCTGTGTATTCCTCTGTTCTCTGCTCTCTGCTGCCGACTAATCTCCCTCCTTCCTCCTCCCCCCTCCCCTCTCCATAGAACAGACAGAGCTCGACTGACTTAAACCAGTCGAGATTTCCTGATAATGAGCAGTGAATGAGAGAGAGGAGGAGGGGGGACCTGGGAAAAGTCTTTTTGAATGCAGATAATGGCAGATTTGCCTAATAAACCCAATTACAAAGTTTCTTAAAATCGCCTGGACTACTGATTTCTGCAAAAAAAATGAAACAACAGTGACACTTTCAGAAAGACAAGAACCAGGTATAAGGATTGCGAGCAAAGGTCATTGCTGGGAAGTCTGCCTCAGCACACAAGAAAACAGACAAATCAAGAAGTAATATTTTGTGATGTATGATGGGGACAGCAAGATTATACAACATAGGTAGAAGCCAGAAAAGAGGAGATTATCTTGGACGCCTATCCCAGAACATGTTCCAGGGCTCCCAAACAGGGTTAAACTTCTCAATTGAGAAGTAGCTGTGAGAGATTTCATGCTATGGACATCCCTAATCTGGGTCAGTAAGTGAAGATGGAGGAGAGGTGCTCTTCTAGAGAAGAGAGATAAGGCACTTGGCAGCAGTGAGAATGTGGAGGAGCATTCTGACTCCTGGTGGACATAAAGAAGGAAGTGTAGTGGGGTCAGAGGAACCTGTATATCAAGGACATCTCATATAGTATTTCAGACCATCAACCAATATGGTGCAATTTAGGGGCATTCCCAAAATATGTGGAACAGCCTACCAGGGGCAGACTGGCATCTCCAACATATGTTAGGGATTGGGACCCCACTCTGTATATCGCTGTGCGGCACCACTAGATCAGAGTAGAGGATTGGGAACTGCAGAACTTAGGGCCCTATTACACTGGCTAAAATCGTTATATCGTTTTATCTTTCAATGTGTATGCAGACAACAATCGAAAAATTGTTTCTGTGTCGTTAATCGCATCTTGTAAGCTGACCCTAAAATCATTGTTAAGCCTTCACTAAACGTTTGCTAATCTACACATCGTTCCGTGCACACAGAGGGAAACCTATGCCAGTTTAGAGCTGGCGTAGGTTTCAATATAATTTTTTAGAGCAAAAAATTATGAATTCAGGAGACCCAGGGTCCATGCCCCACATCTGGACTTTACCTCACAAGATGTGGTGCAAACCATAAGCTCAAATCATAGAGGTTCAACATGGAAAGGCACCCGCGGTACCCACCATCAATCCAAATTCTATTTTATCCAAGTCACATGATAGCCAACGCTGACAAATATGACATGCTCTTCCTTTGTTGGATCTTTACGATCCTGCAGCCCTATGCTGCCCCATATGAGTTTCCAAACAGGACAATGCACGTCCACACAGAACAAGAGTTTCCTACAAATGTCTCCACCAGATCGCAACACTTTCTTGGCCTGCCCAGTCATCACAATTATCACCAACTGAGCATTTATGGGACCAGCTGAGATACCAGCTTTGGCATTGTATGAGTCTACAGGATCTACAGGCCAAGCTGCAACATCTCTGGGCAAATGTGCCATAGGATTACATGTGAAATCTGGGTGCCTCCATGCCCAAGTGTATGTCATCTTGTATCCAGGATGGAGGAAGACCAATGGAATACTAGACCTTAGTTTAAACTGTACAGTTTTCCCCAATAAATATAAGATTTCTACCTAACATTTTAATCGCTTACATAGATCATTACATACACAGATAAAGTGTTATTTGATTCCAACAACTCCTTCTTGGAGCGTTATGTTTAATATGTCAATTAATGTATATACAGTGGGGAAAATAAGTATTTGATGCACTGCTGATTTTCCAAGTTTTTACACATACATGGAATAGAGAGGTCTGTAATTGTTAAGGGGTTATTCAGCGCTACAAAAACATGGTCACTTTCCCCCTACTGTTGTCTCCAGATTGGGTGGGGTTTTGAAACTCAGTTCCATTGAAGTAAATGGGGCTGAATTGCAAACCACACCTGAACTGGAGACAACAGTAGGGGGAAAAGTGGCCATGTTTTTGTAGCGCTGGATAACCCCTTTAGTGCAGGAATACTTCACCTGTGAGAGACAGAATCTATAAAAGAAATTCCAGAAAAACACATTGTATGATTTTCAAAGAACTATTTTGCATTGTATTGCATAAAAGTATTTGATACAATAGAAAAACAGAACTTAATATTTGGTACAGAAACCTTTGTTTGCAATTACAAAGGTCAGTCCTTACCTGTAGTTCCTAACAAGGTTTGCACACACTGCAGCAGGAGTTTTGTCCCTCTCCTCCATACAGGCCTTCTCCAGATCGTTCGGGTTTTGGGGCTGTCATTTTGGGGCATCAATCTAAATTCTGTGTTCTTAGGGTCCTTTTACACTAGCTACCAATGCTCCTGCAGCCAATAACTGACCTGTGTAAAAGGGGCAGCAATCAGCCGAAGCCCAATTATCGTCTGATCACATCTTTTGTTCCTATTCAAAAACGTATCTTTATTGGCCACATATTTTTCTGTGTAAACATGAGTTTCTGTGGCCGACAGAAGGCCCTGTTACACAAAACGATTATCATCCGTATTCGGCCATTACGGACGATAATTGTCCCATGTAATAGAAGACAACAATCAGCCGACATGAACGATGTCGGCTGATCGTTGTCTGTCATTGTCTTTCAACATGTTGAAAGACAAACGACAAAGATAGCAACGATCTGCGGCTGTTGCTCCGTAGAACAGGAGCGTCGGCAGTAGACCGCTGCTATCCTCTTGGGCTGCCCGGACAATCTAGCCATTACCCGAGCAGCCCCCCCCCCCCCCCTTGCTCTTACCCGCTCGCTGCTGCACGTGTAATAGCACCAGCAGGAAGTGAGAATGAGGAGCAAGCGAACACTGACAGCGCTTGTTTGCTACTCTCCATCGCCCGTGTAACAGGGCCTAAAGATAAAGAGAAACTGACAGCACAGATATGTATATATCCATACTGTCAGTCTCCAGATAACAAGCAACAGATGTGCTAGATAAATCTACAATAACAGAATGTAAACCTGCCTGGGATAAACATATATCTATTCTAAGATAATAAGAAGGGTAATACTAAAGGGGCAGACTAGATGGACTCAGTGGTCTTTTTCTGCTGAGAATAATTCCTATGTACTATTCTTCAATCAACAGTCTCCCCATCAATGAATCTTTTACTTGCGTCACCCATCGCCTATACTTAACGCTTGTCAAGTTGTTAGACTTAATAAATTATTTATATGGCTTTTGAAAAACGTCTTTAAAGTCAGATACGGCATTGATTAAGCTATCAGCAATAAATGAGCCGTAAATCTCACCACAGAGGAAATTTAAAATGCAATTTGTTTATTTTATTTCAGCCTTCGCAGATGAACATTTCCCTGGGTGACACGTTTTGTGTGATGGTTTAAGGATCTCGATATGTAAGAGTAGGATCTCTTTGATGTGGCAGTGCAGACTGAAAATGGGTTTTATGTCCATGTAACAGATGCAGTCTGGTAACTACAGTAATGTGCGCCAATGCCTTTCCTTTTGATTTGTTACGTTATCATGGTAAGGAAAAGACTGTGGAAAGCAGTCAGACGGCAGGTTATGTTTATAAAGTGAGCCCTCAAAACATGTCAAGCACAGCGCACTGACATAAATGCACCCACGTGTCTTCTTGCCTCTCAGGTTTAGCAAAGCACTAATGGCTTTTATTGAAGTGCAAAAATGTGAAGACATATGCCATGAATAAAATTTCATCTCCAAAATGCTAATTTAGACATAGATCGGTTAATCGTTACTTAGAACCAAGTTGTTTTTGCTTAGAGAGTTTTTACATCTGGTGTTGTTATTTTTTTTTTTTCTTTTACAAAAGGTAAAAGAGAAAGAGCAGCCATATTGGTTGTCACTAATGACTTAGCTTAATCTAATGGTGAAACTGTTATCACGCCAACGAAGTGTAAGTTTTAGCATCAAAACTGAGAACCAAAGTAGCTGATTGTTCTGTAACAAAACAAAAAAAAGTTAATATTGTTGTTGGTTAAAAAGAAGAAAAAAAACTTAATTACCAAAATAGTGAGCATTTAACAATTTAGGTGATTATAAAAAAAAATATATAGTATGGTACCGTGTTAGCCAGAAAAATCCATATCGTGGTAAATACTTGAAATCAAAGTATTTTAGGAGTGATACCTTTATTGGCCAACAAAAAATTGTTAGAGCTGCGAGCTTTCGGGATTCACAAGATCCCTTCGTCAGACAAGTTCACAAATGAGTGACTTACAGAAACAGCACAACGTTTTAGGGATGTTACAAGCCAGAAGGGAGAGACATCTGTGAATGGGGGGGGGATGAGGGGGTATATACATCACATAGATAAGCCAGGGCAATAAAAAGGACTTGTTGTAAATTAAAGGTTATTTGGAAGTCCAAGATTGTTGGTCAGTTCAGTCTTATCTGTGGAGTGTGTCCATGTAGTGGGTCATAAATCCAGGTGCCAGGTTTAATCCATGTGTTAATGACTGGAATGTTTTATCAATTTGAATTCCCACACTTTCCTCTCTCTGTCACTCTGGAAGTGACCTTTAAGGACCATAACCTTTAAATCTGTTATTCTATGGTCCAGTCCTGAGAAATGTTGGCCTACAGGGGTGTTGAGACTTCTTTTTATTGTATGTCTATGTAAGTTCATTCTAGTTTGTAGTTTCTGTTTTGTTTCCCCAATATAAATCCCTATGAAGATCCTAAAAAAGATTGCTGCTGAACTACAACCAATATTCCAGAGGGACAACAGACTGAAAGAGATTTTCCCAGAATTACCTCTTCTTTCATTCAAACAACCCCCGAATTTAAGAAACCTCCTTGTAAAAAGCGCTCTGACATCTACAACAGAGACTGGCACCAATTTAGGTGGAAATTCTCCTAAAAGAACTGATTAAAGCAAATCTGTCACCTACTTCATGCTGTCCTCTCTAAGCGCAGCACGAGGTAGTGACAGTCATGGCTGTGCAGAGGGAGAAAGCTGTCAGCCAGTAGCAGGTGGGAGGTGACGGTCATGGCTGTCCAGAGTGAGAGAGCTGTCAGTCAGCAGCAGGTGGGTGGTGACAGTTATGGCTGTGCAGAGGGAGAGAGCTGTCAGTAGGCAGCAGGTGGGTAGTGACGGTCATGGCTCTGCAGAGAGAGAGAGAGCTGTCAGTCAGCAGCAGGTGGGTGTGACGGTCATGGCTGTGCAGAGGGAGAGAGCTGTCAGTAGGCAGCAGGTTGGGGCTGACAGTTATAGCTGTGCAGAGGGAGAGAGCTGTCAGTGAGCAGCAGATAGGTGGTGACAGTCATGGCTGTGCAGAGGGAAAGAGCTGTCAGCCAGCAGCAGGTGGGTGGTGACGGTCATGGCTGTGCAGAGGGAAAGAGTTGTCAGTAGGCAGCAGGTGGGAGGGGACAGTCATGGCTGTGCAGAGGGAGAGAGTTGGCAGCCAGCAGCAGATGGGTGGTGGCAGCACACAGCCCATGGATATGTCGGAATCCAGATTTACTGGACTTGAAATGCGCTACAACTACAAAGATTGAAATTCAGCCAAGCGTAAGTGTTAGCACAGATAAAGCTCACACAGATAAAATCAGCGTGGTCTTCGCTACTTCACGGTGCTTTCACAGAGGATGGCATGAAATAAGTGACAGATTCTGGTCAACACAAGTTCCACCCATGTTAAAGTATTCCTAACTATGATCAGAAGTTAGAACAGTTAGAGAAACCCACATGTACCCTTAGGTCTATTGGTAAATAGGAATACGGGCTAGGGAAAGCAATATGAAGCCACCCAACATACAGTACAGTCCTCATGGCTCCATGTTGTATTATAATTATTAGATGCCTTTAAATCACTTCATGTTACTTTTACTACAGCTGCCTGTATATGGTTGTCCTGGGGTAACTATCAATGGAAACTGGGAAAGACTGGATGCATGGATAGCATGGTTGGCATTTATGTATTGTGCACTTTGACAGCGCTAAGTAAACACAGCAAAATGCAGAAGAGATTTCAGCTGAGCCTGTGACAGGTTTGTCCACAGAACAGAGTTATAGTGCTGCCTGGCCTGTCCTCTGATTGTATGTGTGAGATGTGAATGGATGGCACTGAACTGCAGCACCTGTCTAATACCAGAGTCCTGGGACATAATGGTCTTTAAAAGTCAAAAAAAGAACTTTGCACTCTCCTGCAGTTAACCCTGAGGACTTCTCTTATCTTCCCTGCTGAACAGCTCAGTGATGAACTCTATGTAAAAAGATAAGACAAATTTTTACCAGCAGGTTTTGCAGACTAGCAAGTGAAATATTGAAAAATTAATAATATGATTGTATAGAGCAAACATAGAACATAAAATCAATGTTTGGTGGTGGCACATTTGTGCAAAATTACTCTAAGGTGACGCCCCCTAAAGTGCCACCATATCCAAATGAACTGGCACTGTCCCCCTCAGGTACTGTGCCACTGCCTCCACCTCTTGTACTATGCTTCTGTGTCCCCTCATGTACTGTGCCGCTATGTCCCCTATAATTAAATTACTGTACTGTGTCATTCTCTAATAACTTTCCCAATCTCCCAAACTGAAAAACTAAGACTCCCATGAAGAACTGCCAGCAGTACACGATGGGTGTTGTAGTTCTGCAATCTGGAGAGCCACAGCGCTGTAAAACTACAACTCCCATCATGGAATGTCAGCAAGGCATGATAGGTGTTATAGTTCTGCAACCTGGAGAGCCACATGCTGCAGACCTACAACTCCTATCATGAACTGTCAGGAGAACAGACAACCTCTGAGATTAGCCATACACAGACCACCCATACACAGATCACCCCATCCATACACAGATCACTCATACAAAGATCGCCCCATCCATACACAGATCACCCATACACAGATCACCCCCTTCACCCCTCCATACACAGATCATCCCACCCATACACAGATCACCCCATACACAGACCACCCATACAAAGATCACCCCATCCATACATAGATCACCCCATACACAGATAACCCAATCCATGCACAGATCATCCCATCCATACACAGATCACCCCATACACAGATCACCCATACAGAGATCCCCCCACCATACACAGATCACCCATACACAGATCACCCCCTTCACCCCTCCATACACAGATCACCCATATACAGATCACCCCCTCCATACACAGATCACCCCCTCCATACACAGATCACCCATACACAGATCATCCTATACACAGATCACCCCCCATACGCAGATCATCCCATCCATACACAGATCACCCCTCCTCCATACACAGATCACCCCTCCATACACAGATCACCCCTCCTCCATACACAGATCACCCCTCCATACACAGATCACCCCTCCATACACAGATCACCCCATACACAGATCACCCCCTCCACACACAGATCATATACCATATACAGATCACCCCATCCATATACAGATCCCCCTCCATACACAGATCACCCCATCCATACACAGATCACCCCATCCATACACAGATCCTATACACAGATCACCCCATCCATACACAGATCCCCCCCCCTCCATACACAAATCACTCATACACAGATCACCCCCTCCATACACAGATCACCTTATCCACATAGATCACCCCCCTCCATACACAGATCACCCCATCCATACACAGATCCCCCCCCTCCATACACAAATCACTCATACACAGATCACCCCCTCCATACACAGATCACCTTATCCACATAGATCACCCCCCTCCATACACAGATCACCCCATCCATACACAGACCAGCCAATCTATACACAGATCACCTTATCCACATAGATCACCCCCCTCCATACACAGATCACCCCATCCATACACAGACCACCCCATCCATACACAGACCAGCCAATCTATACACAGATCACCCCCTCCATACACAGTTCACTCCATCTATACACAGATCACCCCCTCCATACACAAATCACCCCCTCCATACACAGATCACCCCATCTATACACAGATCATCCCATCTATACACAGACCACCCCATCCATACACAGATCACCCCATCTATATACAGACCACCCCATCTATATACAGACCACCCCATCTATACACAGATCATCCCATCTATACACAGACCACCCCATCTATACACAGATCACCCCATCTATACACAGATCACCACCCCCCCCCCCCCCTCCATACACAGATCAGTCACAATACACTCACCAGCTTCCCCTGCTGGCCCCCAGGCTTCAGAGGAGATATGTCTATTGCTGTTACCAACCTGATTCTGTTCACCATCTGACACTGCTGCCCCCACAGGCTGGGAGGAATGCTGCCTGAGGAAAAGCTCTTCTCCTCATGGATGGTGCGACACTGGGCACATGGAAGGTAACAGTACTGTACTGTGACCCGGCCTGGGGGAGGGGCCTCGGTCCTGCAGGCGGCAGCTGGAGTGTCCTGGCACTGAAGTGAGCAGTACAGTGTGGGCAGACACTGAGGACGGGCCCCACCTCCACTGCTTACAGTTTAGCTGCAGCCTGCATGCACAGGTCTGTGTGACCCATGGATGCAGGCAGTTAGGCTACAAAACAAAGGGACACAGTTAAGTGGCAAGGCTGGCGGGCCAGGTCTCAGGTGCAACCCCTGCAACTGCTGTAGCTACGCCACTGGGTGTGCCATGTGTGGAAAGGCTAGAAAGGGGCAGCCACACAGGGCAGCTTTGATATATATCAGGACAGAAACGGCAAGATGTTCATTTTCTTGTTTCCTCTTTGATGTTACATAGTTAGGACGATTGAAAAGACAACTTGCTTTGACTTTTTAAGACAAAATATACACAACAAAATAAATCACAACATTTGGTCTTCACATGGCAGTATGTAGTTTGGCATTAAGGGGTGAACCTGCTTACCCCACTCCTACAATAACCCAAGAACCTATACGAAACAAACCCCAATAAATACAAACACAACATACTTTGGCAGAAAATATTGCAGCCTAGGCTGCATTTTATTTGATACATTAACAAACGGGGAGGCCTTATGCAAATCACGACCCTTCATCCAGAAATCTAAAACAGTGCATTACTGAGGGTCAGGGCCGTCTTAACAGCATTATGGGCCCCTGGGCAGAGGTGCGAATTGGGCCCCACCCCCCGCGGCCGCCGCCATCAAAACCCCCCCCATCTTTGCAACCCCGCCCCTAGCCAGTACAATTACGTACAATAAAAAATACAAATTATTGTTAACATAAACTTTAATTCACAACACAGTCTTTCAGCAGCGCAAAAACAAAAATAACCGTGCGTGCATGCCTCACCAAACCAGACCAGGTTGGCTTCAAAGTATCCAAAAAACGCAATGGAGACAGCACTTCCAACAGCAATGCAACATGTCTCATACATACAGAGGGGCAACAACATGACTATTATATATGAGAACCATGTTGTCTCCCTGTATGTATACTGTATAATACAATATACAGGGAAACAACATGGCTTATATATAGAGAAGGGCAAACAACATGTCTCATATATACAGAGGGGCAACAACTATTATATTATATATGAACTATGTTGTTTCCCTGTACAGAATACAGGAAAACAACATGGTTCATATATAATATAATAGTCATGTTGTTGCTCCTCTGTCTATATGAGACATGTTGTTTTGCCCTTCTCTATATATATGCCAGATAACAAGCAACAAATATTACCACCGCATACTGACTAACACCACCGCTGCTACTGACTAATCCACTGACTAATCCACTGTACACAGATCACTATCACCTCATCCAGTCATATAGAGGTACCCAGCTCTACACAGGTTCTGTACACCATATACAGTACATTACAGTGCAGATACATCAAGTGACTCACATGGGACGTCTTCTCTGATCAGAGTTCTTCCCTTTTCATCTTCTTTTCCATTTGCCCTATGCCATTATGAGAACTTCTCCGAGCCACGAATCCACAGAATCTGCCAGACAGACATATTAGGCTCCACACTGTATTGACCCCTTATAGATAGCTCCCCCTGTATTACCCCCTTATAGATGGCTCCCCCCTGTATCCCCCCCTTATAGATGGCTCCCCCCTGTATCCCCCCTTATAGATGGCTCCCCCTGTATCCCCCCCGTATAGATGGCTCCCCCTGTATTACCCCCTTATAGATGGCTCCCCCCTGTATTACCCCCTTATAGATGGCTCCCCCCTGTATTACCCCCTTATAGATGGCTCCCCCCTGTATTACCCCCTTATAGATGGCTCCCCCTGTATCCCCCCTATAGGTGGCTCTCCCTGTATCCCCCCCCTATAGATGGCTCCCCCTGTATCCCCCCTATAGATGGCTCCCCCCTGTATCCCCCCTATACATGGCTCCCCCTGTATCCCCCCTATACATGGCTCCCCCTGTATCCCCCCTATACATGGCTCCCCCCTGTATCCCCCCCTATAGATGGCTCCCCCCTGTATCCCCCCTATATCCCCCCTTATAGATGGCTCCCCCGTATTCCCCCCTTATAGATGGCTCCCCCCTGCACAGCAGATAAAAAAAACAAACACCCAACTCACCTACCAGCGCTCCCCCGTCGCTGCTTCCTCTCCTCTTCTGCCCCCGGCTGATGCCTCGCTCCCTGGGGGATTCTCCGGAAGTGCACACATCCGGAAGCTCAGTGTGCGCCCAGGCCGGGACTTCCGGTACAGGAACCGCGCACTGAGGTTCCTGATGCGTGCGCTCCCGGAGAATCCCCCGGGGAGCGACGCATCAGCCGGGGCCGGATTTCCTCTTGCGACCGCAAGCAAGAAAGTGCTTGCGGTCGCAAGAGAAGGGGAAGGGGGGGCACGCAGGGCCGCTGTCACAGCGGGCAGGGGCCCCTAGGACGCAAGGGCCCCCGGGCAGCCGCCTACCATGCCCAATGGGTAAGACGGCCCTGCTGAGGGTAGCCCAACAGACAGGCCCTCCCCCTTGACATCAGTGCCAGCGTAAAGCAGAACTGTCCCTGCCAAGGGGCCCCTAATGCGCCCGTCATAACCTTTGATGAAGGATCGAGATTTCCGCTTCACATAATAATTGCATAGTTAATAAAGTTGAAAGTAGTCCATCAAGTTCAACCTACAGTATAACCCTACTGTGTTGATCCAGAGGAAGGCAAAAAAAAATAAAATAAAACCTTCCCCACTACAAAATGGCAATCAGAATAAATCCCTGGATCAACAACCTTTTACATAATAAAATGACAATTGCATGAACCATACAACAAAACAATAGGGTGAGTGGGAGGAATCTGAAATATGTGTCCTGCTTTTGTCCTGGCTATCTTCCCTTTATACCAATGACGCCCACCCCCTTCCTCTCCCTGGCTTACCTTCTCCCTCCCCCAGATATTTCCCTCCGCATACTAATCCCTCTTTGTTCTCACACAAAGACCTCTTGCTCTCCCACCCCTCTCTCTCTCTCACCAGTCTTTGACTGTGGCCTATTTGCCCCTACTATACTGGTACTCACTTCCTACTTTAATTAAAAAAAAAAAACTCCCCAAAACCGTGTAGTCATGGTCGCAGTGACCCTCCTTATGGCTCCTCGCCAGAAGACCCCTTTTTCCCCAACTCGTCACACTTAAGGGGTGAACCTGCTAACCCCACTCCCACAATAACCCAAGAACCTATACGATACAAACCCTAATAAATACAAACACAACATACTTCGGCAGAAAATATTACAGCGTAGGCTGCATTTTATTTGAAACATTAACAAACAGGGAGGCCCGACGTAAATCACGACCTTTCATCGAGAAATCTAAAAGAGTCTATTCTTTAGGGTAATCCGCCAGACAGGCCCTCCCCTTGACAGCAGCACCACCGTAAAGAAAAGCTGTCCCTGCCAAGGGGCCCCCAATGCACCCATCATAACCTTGAATGAAGGATTGCGATTTCTGCCACCAAAAGTAGGGCCCCACGATGACCATGCTACTTTCAGCCACCCACCTAAGTCAACCTCCATGAGCTCAACCAATGCTCCAGCACCTCCTGTAGTGCACTGTAAAATTGTTATGTCCAATATTTGTCAAGTGCTCTTCATTTGTGTGATACAAACCCTTGCACATGAAACAGTCCCATCCCATAGCCACACCTCCTTGATCCCTTACAGACCACTAGATGGCCTGGTTTACTTACTTCTGGGTTCTCTCAACTGCCATGCTGTCACCACCTGCTCTGCACAATGCAGGCCCACATAACCTTTGGCCACCTTGCCAACCAACCACCAAGTTCCATTTGAATGTCGGTTATCAGTTGCATAGACCTCTACCGACCCACATCGTTGCCAACTGCAGGCACCATAATCCTATCTTGGGGACGTACCCCCCTCAGAACTCTCACCCATCAGTTGGTCCAGCTGATTCCATTGCAGGCCTCTCATGTCGACCCACTTCACCAAACACTTCTTCTTTGGAAGACCCAAGTGTAACTTATAGGGGCTCCTCCCAGCATGCCTCACTTCCTGATGCCCACATGAACTCCCAACAATCCACACCAGATTCCGGGGTCTCTTTACTTTTCGGCAATAACTTTACATGCTGTCACCACCTTCTCTGCACAATGCACAGCCACATAACCATACCCATTGGCCACCTTGCTAACCAATCACCGAGTTCCATGTGAATGTGGACTATCGGCCACATATATTTCAACAGACTTAAATCGCTGCCACCTGTGGGCACGTTATCTGGAGCTGGCGGGAGCACATACCCCTTTTAAATTTCGACCATCCATTTCTGCAGACTGCAGGTCTGTCCTGCTGAGCCACTTCAAAAACTCAGACCCAGGTGCGG
Organism: Dendropsophus ebraccatus; assembly: GCF_027789765.1. Lineage (NCBI taxonomy): Eukaryota > Metazoa > Chordata > Amphibia > Anura > Hylidae > Dendropsophus > Dendropsophus ebraccatus. Next base: position 52,349,146 of record NC_091461.1, on the reverse strand, counting down.
TACCTCCCAGCCATCTTTTGCCTATGAGAGAACAAAGAACCGGTGACAGCACACCATTCATAACAAACACCTAAAGCACACTTCCAATTATCTTTCTGACATATGTTCTAAAGAGCCTTTGACTTCCGCCTGTTAAACTGTATGTGCTCACCCCCAACCCCCCTTAAAGCTCCTAAAGTCATCCCAAAACGGATGGAGTGTAACCTATACTCTGCAGCATTCGAATTAGCTTCCTCCAATAACTTTAAAGGAAGTTGTCCAGGCACAGAAAAACACAGGCTTCCCTCCCAGAAACAGTAACATCTTCTGTCTCTTGTCTATGCCTGCCCCGCAGCCCTCAAAGTAAATGGGGCCGAACTGCAATACCAGACACAACCTTCTGGGTCTTTAAACCCATACAGCACTGTTAGCCCTTGCTTTCCACCACAGTATGGTAACTGTTTTTATGCAGAAACTAAGGCCATTTCTTCCTATTGGCCTCCCATGTCTTCTTCACTAACAACCGTTTTCCCTAAGGTTACCACCTGCCAGATACAATCGAGGCAATGCTCACCACTCTTCCACGCTTTAGGCACTAACGCAAAGCATTCCTCCATTTTGACCCCTGATAATGCATCTACTATCTTATTATTAGCCCCTGCTACATGTTTAGCCTTGAATTGAATGTTGGACTGCATACACCAATGCGCCAAATGCCTCCAGAATCATTTTACAGGCTTTGACAGCTTGAAGGGTTGCTTATACTATTGGCTAAACTTCTGTTTTCAAATAACAGACCAACCACTTAAACTTTAACTCCTTCCACCATTGTTCTGCTGCCACCACTATTGGGAATAAGAAATGTTAACGCCTCTGTTTTTTTTTTGTTTTTTTTTAAACTATAGTCCCAATTTCTGGTTTGATGTTGGCCCCTTTCCCAAACTGCAATCCAATTAAAACTTTTCACAAATGTAAAACCCAACAGCCAACTTATCCCTCTGTTGTGACTCTGGTTTAATTAAACTGCTTTCTCACCCTAACCATGATCCTCTCTTCCTAACCATGTATAGCGCCAACAGATTCCACAGCGCTAACCATTATCCTCTCGAGCCGCCTGCTAAAAATTCTCCCCCTGGGAATCACCTGGCATGCATAATAAAGAGAATCCACAAGTGACTACATTTCCCTGAGCTTTACTTTTTTTTTTTTGTTTCCCTGCACCCTCCGCACCATATCTCTAAGTGCAATCACCTTTGTACTTGTTAGCATGCCCACCCCTGCCTCAGGACCAATCTCAATTCCTCAAATAAGCCAGTATTGTAGTTGGCTCTGATGTCTTATCCTGTGCCACCAGCACAGGATAATTTTTTACTCACCGTAAATTTTCTTTCCTGTAGTCCGAAGCAGCAGCACAAATGGGGAAGATCCTATCTTCCTGCAATGGTAGGACAGATGGTACTAATAAAAGATTGATTAGGAGCCCTATAAGAAGGCCATACAGACCCCTCCTCCTTGTGTTAATTCTAACGACAAAAAAATGTAAAATTCATAATAAAATCTTAGTTAATAAGGCATTAAAACAATCAAGGTATGCTGCATAAATAATAGTTTGTTTAAATCAGGGCGGGAAGTCTGTGCTGCTGCTTCGGACTACAGGAAAGAAAATTTACGGTGAGTAAAAAATTATCCTTTCCCTTACGTCCTCAGCAGCAGCACAAATGGGGATATAGCAAGCTATGAAAACAGACTAGGGAGGGCCATTACATTACAGAAGACAGAATGGCTGAGCCAAAAACTGGTTGACTCGTGAATATCTAGTCTATAGTGCTTGACAAAGGTAATGACGGACGACCATGAAGCAGTCCTGCATATTTGTTCCAAGGGTACAGATCTTTTTCCAGCCCATGTGGATGATATTGCCCTCATTGAATGTGCCTTGATTGCACCAGGTACCTGTAATCCAGCTTCTTGTTAGCATATGGAGATGACTTCCCTTATCCATCTGGACACAGAAGCTTTGGATGACTTGCATCCTTTGTTTTTCCCTGCAAAGGATAAAAACAAGTGGTTAGATTACCTGAAGGAGTTTGCCCGTTCAATATACATGCTCCAAGCCCTTCCCACATCTAAGGGATGAAGCTCCTTCTCTCCCGTGTTGGCAGGAGTAATGGATTGTAACAATGGAGATGTGGAAGAGACTTTCACCCACCAGGCTTCAAACATCTTCTTTACCTTCAGGTAGGTTCTGTAGACAGTTGTGGCTCTGGACTGCAGAAGAGTGGTCACCACTTTGACAGCATATCAATTCCCACCTTGTTGACGGCAGTCAAGCTTCGGACAAGCCTGCCCTCTTGAGTTATCAACTGAGGGTATACAGAAGCCTCCAGATTATTCCTATGGAATTAGCGCCATGCTTTTAGATAATAAGAGGCCATCATGAAACCAGAGACTTGCTACTTGCAAGATTTTTAGACTCTGCCCACACCTGGCAGGGACGCTGGGAGTAATCTCTGCTACTCTGTGTCAGTAGCTGGGGAGACTGGGAGAGTTTCCAGAAGATTCTTAGGCAGGGGGCTCACCATTGTGAACCATGCCCTCTTGGGTCAATAGGGGCAAATGAGGCTGACCAAGGCCCAACCTTGTCTCAGATTCTGCAAGACTCTGGGCTTTTTAGGAGTGAGGAAAAAAGGTTTTCCAATTTGAACCTTGAATAGGAATAGGTCTATCCTCCATGCGATTTTCCAGAAAGCTTCTGGTCCAGAGACCGTTCCTCCGACAGGGTTACATCGCAGCATAGATTGCCAGCAGACAAAATGCCCCTGCCTCCAGTAGTGCCCCTATAAAGATCGGTATGCGCCATCCTAGATGCGGTTTTGATCTTATACTGATAGCTTACCATAGATTGGTGTGCTGGAGTGGACTAGTATTCCCTTCATATATGTTGGATGCCAGCAACATCTCTGATGGGGATTAAGGCTCCTTTGCCCGTTGCTCATACACGCGCCCCACTGCTTGATATATCAATGGTTTTCTCTACCCACTTCATTGGGAGACTGCTGCCATTGAGCAGGAAAAGCTATCCTTGTCTCTGGGTGTTATTTCCAGTGTAGACATAAGACCCAAGGGTATCAGATGAAGTGACAGCAACTGGGGAGTGCTGAGAACCCCGACTTGTGTCAACTTCTGTAATCTCTCTGGAGGAAGAAAGTCACAGACTGGGGATCTATTCTCCTCCCTAGGAATTGGCCCATGCCAGAAACAATGATGAGCTTCAATTTTCTCAAACAGTCAAAGTACAATAGACATCAGCTTGGTGACTGTAGATGGAGCCAAGATTATTCCAGACAGAAGGGCTGTAAATTGAAAAGAATGCCAATTGCCTTGTACAAAAGGTCTTGATGTAAAGGAATATGCAGCTTTTGTCTGTAGACAGGTACATGCGGGTATACATGGCCAGATAACGTCCTTCTTCTAGGAGGGAACTATAGAGCATAAATCCTCCATACAACCGCCTTCTCAGAGGAGGCTGTATACAGGTACATGCAGGTATACCTGGTCAGATAACATCCTTCTTCTAGGAGGGACCTACAGAGCATAGATCCCACATACAGCACCTTCCTCAGAGGAGGCTGTATACAGGTATACACGGTCAGATAACATCCCTCTAGGAGGGACCCACAGATCAAAATTCAATATGGCAGCCTTTCCTATCATATAACACTGGTACAGACCTCTCTCATTATGGAAATAAATTGTCAGAAAAGACGTAGTCACAAGTTCTTGTCCCCATCCCCAAGGCCTCCGAGACGTCTGATCCTTCTTGTGCAGGATTCTTTCCTTTACCTTCCATACTAGAATTCCTACGGAATGTGGAACAAAAGTAGAAGTTCCTTCTCTTATTAGACTTTCATGAGAATGTCCAATACAGATCCAACTATCTTTATATTGGAGTGAACATCTGCCCCCTTACAACGAAGGACCAGTCTCCAAACTGTGGGGATCGGGCAGCCAAGTATACTGCTCAGCTATAGTAATATAGACATTTATTTTATTTATTTATTTATTTTTTTTTTTTAAATTACTAAGAAATTTTTTTTTTTTGAACAAGGACTTTGTGCGTCTGAAGGAGCCATGACCTCGGACTCCATCCAGTTCAGCCTGTAGATTATCATTCAGATGTAAAATCTTAAGCAGTCATTGTCTCTTCTGAGAAAAAGTTGCAATCCACAAATGAATTCTCTGCCACCTGAGAGTGGAATCTTGCAGGATCTGTACGCCAAGAAAGCTTTTTCCCCAGAAGTTCTGTTACCAGAATCCTGCTACATCCAAGGATGGAAGTTGTGCCAGACTGACCGGCCGACTAACAGACTAGTGCAGAGTGCCTGGAATCAGACACACAGGTGCAATGAATATGCAACCAGCAATCCTAAAGCAGTGTTCACACATAGCTTCACTGCATCCTTCAGTACACAGAAGCTCCATAGGGTCACTGCATCATCTGATATCAGTATTACAGAGAGTAACTAGACAGCAGGTGTACACAGTATTACAGAGTAATTATACTGCAGGTATACACAGTACACATCCAGCATCTCTAAGGATGTAGCTTCATAGGTCACTGCATTATCTGATAACAGTACTAATCAGATAGTACACATCTACAATCCTAAGGCCATGTTCACACACAGTAGCTTTACTGCATTCTTAAATAGCAGCACTGGAGCAGCGCAAAAAAGCTCCATAGAATCACTGCATCATCTGATGGCGGTATTATGGAAAGTAATCAGATAGCAGGTGTATCCAGTACACATCCAGCAGCTCTAAGCATGTGCTCACACACATAGCTCCATATGGTCACTATATGATCTGATAGCAGTATTAGGGAAAGTAATTAGATAGATGTATCCAGTACACAACTAGCAACTCTAAGGCTGTGTTCACACACAGTAGCTTCATAGGGCACTGCATCATCTGATAGCAGTATAGTGAAAGAAATCAGACAGCAGGTGTTACACAGTACACTACAATGCTAAGGCAGTGTTCACACACAGTGGCTTCATAACTTCACTGCATTCTTAAATAGCAGCACACAGAAGGTCCACATGATAACCATCATCTGATAGCAGTATTAGTGAAGGTAATTAAACAGCAGGTGTACATAGTACACGACTAAATTCTAAGGCAGTGTTCACACACAGTAGCTTCACTGCATTCTTAAATGTCAGCACACAGAAGGTCCACATGATCACTGTATCATCTGATAGCAGTATAGTGAAAGTATAAATAGACAGCAAGTGTATAGTATACAACTAACAATTCTAAGGCCGTGTTCACACACAGTAGCTTCACAGGGCACTGCATCATCTGATAGCAGTATAGTGAAAGAAATCAGACAGCAGGTGTTACACAGTACACTACAATTCTAAGGCAATGTTCACACACAGTGGCTTCATAACTTCACTGCATTCTTAAATAGCAGCACACAGAAGGTCCACATGATAACCATCATCTGATAGCAGTATTAGTGAAGGTAATTAACCAGCAGGTGTACATAGTACACGACTAAATTCTAAGGCAGTGTTCACACACAGTAGCTTCACTGCATTCTTAAATGTCAGCACACAGAAGGTCCACAAGATCACTATATCATCTGATAGCAGTATAGTGAAAGTAAATAGACAGCAGGTGTATAGTATACAACTAACAATTCTAAGGCCGTGTTCATACACAGTAGCTTCACTGCATTCTTAAATGGCAGCACTGGAGTAGCACACAGACGCTCCATAGGGTGACTGCATCATCTGTTAGCAGTATTAGTGAAAGTTATTAGACAGGAGGTGTATCTACCACTACACAATAACTCTAAGGCTGTGTTCATACACAGTTTTATAGCTTCATTGTATCATCTGATAGAAATACTGGAAAAGTAATCAGACCGCAGGTATACACACTACACAACTACAATTCTAAGGCTGTGTTCACACACACAATTTCACTGCATCATCTGGTAGCAGTACTATAGAAAGTAATTAGGCAGCAGGTGTTCACAATGCACAAATAGCAGCTCTAGGGTTGTGTGCACACACAAACACACAGTTTTATAGCTTCACTGCATCATCTGGTAGCAGTGCTATAGAAAGTAATCAGGCAGTAGGTGTGCACAATTAGCAGCTCTAGGGCTGTGTTCACATACAGTTTCAGAGCTTCACTGCATCCTCTGGTAGCAGTGCTATAGAAAGTAATCAGGCAGTAGGTGTGCACACTGCACAACTAACAGCTCTAGGGTTGTGTGCACACACACAGTTTTATAGCTTCACTGCATCATCCAATGGCAGGACTATAGAAAGTAATGAGGCAACAGGTGTACACAATTAGCAGCTCTAGGGCTGTGTTCACACACATACACAGTTTCATAGCTTCATTGTAGCAGTACTGGAGAAAATAATAAGACAGCAGGTGTACTAATACACAACTAGCAGCTTTAAAGCTGTGTTCATGTATACACACTATAGTTACATAGGTCACTCATATAGTGAAGCAGTCTAACAGGACTTGCACAACCAATGTTAAAAAAAAAAGTGAAAGACATTGAAACAAAACATTTGAGGCATAAAAGCCTCATACAACATATATATATACACATATACATACATATCCAATAATCCTCCTGACACACAGGCCAGGCTTCCAGCTCAAAAGAAAAAGCAGCATATCTTACCTTGCTGAAGTATCAAGAAACATTAGCAGCCGCCCAGGTGAGGACACAGATCTGGCAGCGCCATGATACTTACTGCAGCAGCTTCATGGCTTCCCTCACACAGCGGCTCCATACAGCAGAGAAGCTGAGCGATAACTCTACTAAAAAGTAAATAATCTCCTCTCTGATACAGCAGAGCAGGAAAAACAACATTTCTATAAAATTTCCCCTCTCCACACGACCATGTGGAAAGGAAGAATCTTTGGAAAGGAAAGTCAGACACAAACATAGGCCTGAGCCTGCTTCCCTCTCCTACCACCTGTCCCACAGGAGGACAGAAAAAAACACAAGGAGGAGGGGTCTGTATGGCCTTCTTATAGGGCTCCTAATCAATCTTTTATTAGTACCATCTGTCCTACCATTGCAGGAAGATAGGATCTTCCCCATTTGTGCTGCTGCTGAGGACGTAAGGGAACCCAAATTTCCCCAAAATTTCCCCCATGAATTCTCTACACATCCCTCATCCTTACAGACAAGTGAATAGAGAATTGTCCACATAATGTACAGTCATTTTGAACAGCTCCACTAAACACCAATTCTAAAAGGAACTAAAAGTTTCAAATAATACCCCTAAAAGTAAAATACTACATAGCGTTTGATAGATTTCTTTCCCAGACTTCTCTGAGGGACCCGGCTACACCAGGACAGGAGTTCTGGTTTCACTGCTTAAAGGGAACCTGTCACCCCCCGTGCCGGGGTGACAGGCTCCCGACCCCCCGTTAGAGCCCCCTATACTCACCTAATCCCGCCGGGTCCCGCTTCTGGAGGTGGTCGGGTGATGAAGATCCCAGCCGCTGCAGCCCGGCGCGCGCGCTGAGAGATGAGTCCAACACTCATAGAGAATGACGGAGCGCTGGACTCTCCTGTCATTCTCTATGGGTGTTGGACTCATCTCTCAGCGCGCGCGCCGGGCTGCAGCAGCTGAGATCTTCATCACCCGACCACCTCCAGAAGCGGGACCCGGCGGGATTAGGTAAGTATAGGGGGCTCTAACGGGGGGTCGGGAGCCTGTCACCCCGGCACGGGGGGTGACAGGTTCCCTTTAAGGCTGGGTTCACACACAGTATATTTCAGGCAGTATTTGGTCCTCATGTCAGGTCCTCATAGCAACCAAAACCAGGAGTGGATTGAAAACACAGAAAGGCTCTGTTCACACAATGGTGAAAGTGAGTGGATGGCCGCCATATAACAGTAAATAACGGCCATTATTTCAATACAACAGCCGTTGTTTTAAAATAACAGCAAATATTTGCCATTAAATGGCGGCCATCCACTCAATTTCAACATTGTGTGAACAGAGCCTTTCTGTGTTTTCAATCCACTCCTGGTTTTGGTTGCTATGAGGACCTGACATGAGGACCACATACTGGCTGAAATATACTGTGTGTGAACCCAGCCTCACACCAGCATTGAAGTACCAACAGTAAAATGCTCAGCTAATCCAAAAGTAGCTCATCTTCAGTGACCATGTCAGATCAATCTATATTTCTGCTTTTATTAAACCAAGGCATTTCAGCATAGATCTGTTTAATACCTATTATTTCCTTAGGGATATTAATAATTAGCAAATAGTTCATTGTGCCATTGATGAGAGTGTTACTTTAAGTTATCGTGCAATATTTTTAATAGGTTTTGTTTACTCCAGACATTTTCAGAAAGCGGCTGGACATCTTTAACTTTCAGAAATTATCTTGTCAACTTGTTGGTTAAAAAAAAAAATATTTTCACGCCGCACAAAAAAACAAACTGCTACATTGGTAGGAGGTTTGAAAAAATGTTTAAAAGCGACTGCATTCACGAAAATGAACTTTCAAGTTCCAGCTGTGTAAGTAATGAAGCGAAATACACCTATGATAAACTCTCATCCTTAAATGTGACCTTGAGCCAAATAATCCCCTGTTCTTCCGGTCTCCAGCAGAATGTAATATTTCTGATACAGCTTGTGTGAGAGACATTTCACAGTGCAGGACTGAACATGAAAGGGACGGATGACAGCAGCAGGTAGCAAGAAGCGCATGCATGTACAATTAGGATTTAGGAAGTAGGAAGGCAGCATTTAGCAAAAAAAAATATATATTTTTTTTATTTTTTTTTTGAGGGGGTTGCTGCAGCCATATGTTACTTTTAAGTCTATAAGGAGATAGATATATAGATAGATAGATAGATAGATAGATAGATAGATATATAGATAGATATATAGACAGACAGTGATCCCTCAACTTACAATGGGTTCAGGATACAATATTTTCAACATACAATGTTCCTTTCTGGACCATTGTAACTCGAGACCAGGCAAGTGTATAACTAGATGATAGACCAATGAAAGTGTCCATTTTACTGGTATTAGTTCATTTATAGTTTCCAGTACCTATTTATGACTCATGTATGTAAGTACTTGCTGATGACATTTGGGATGACATTTTGGGTCTGGGGGCTTCAGAACTAACTACCAGTTTTCCATAGAGTTTTGATCTCAACCTACAACATTTTCAACATACAATGGTCATCGTGGAACCAATTAATATCATATGATGAGTGGCTACTGTATATATATATATATATATATATATATATATATATATATATATATATATTTGTATGTATAATTTTAATATATCATTTTATATATTTGTATACATAATTCCCCCCCCCCCCCCCCGCTCAAATGAGCAGCTTTGTATCAAAGGCCTAATCACCCCCACTACCAGAATAAAATAGTGTGTTTCTAAATGATTTAATCTCTAATAGTTAAAACTATCTCCATCTATATCTATTATATAGTGTTACTAAAAAAGAGGCCCATATGGCAGCTCAGTTCCCAAAAGAAAAAATGATCATGAGCAAGAGTATACTCTCCACTAAATTAATTCCTCCATAAGTCTTTTATGACTTGTTCAAACAGAAATTCCTCTTCCAAATTAATTAGCTACTTTTATTTCCTTATTATGTCTACATTTAATTTCTAATATCCTACAGATTTTATCGGTTTTCTGATAAGCTATCAAATGTTGCCATTTTCCTAAGCAAAGATGACCGCAGAGAATGGGAAATTTTCCTGACCACAATATTCTGTTTTCATATTAGCACAGCTCAGTTCAGACCAGCGTGGGAAAAGCTATTGCTATATACGAGGGACCCTGCAGCTATTATGGAGGTACTGTGGTTGGCACTGCTGTGGGAACGTTGTTGGGTGACACACCGCAAAACCTTTTCTAACTTATTTTTATATAGTTTTTTTGCTTTTTTATGTTATATGTTACTATTAATGATATAATCTATTTTGTTTATATTGGCTATTTTTATTAGTGTAATTATTCATGTGAATCAGTGATAATTTGTAGGCCGAGTAGCAGTGAAGGTTCCCATAGTCAATGCCAGCATTAAAAAAAAAAGGAAGAAAAAAATATATATTATAAATAGTCTAGTTTGGAGAACATTTTGAGTGATGTTGTTCTTTTCTGAAATAAAATACTACACTTTTAGGTTAGTATTAGCACATCATGGAAGCCAGGTGACAGGTAAAAAATGTAAATAATTACTAAAAGTCAATACATTGAGATGCTGCTTGCACAGTATAAGGCACACTGCCTTAAGCCTGAACCAGCACACTGCCCCTACCTACTTGCCTCAAACGGCCCTATGCAGCCGGTGGACAACTACAAAGGCGGTCCCTGCTCTGGTATAAGTGTAACACAGAACAAGACAGAAAAACAAACACAAAAGGAGAGTCAACAAGCCAAAGTCAGAACCAAAAAGGCAACGCAGTAAAAAATCAGGGAGCAATCGGATAGTCAAAGGTCAGGCTGGAGGTCAGGTAACAAGTCGAGCAAGCAGAGGAATTAGGAAAAGGGATCGCAGGAATAGACAGGGGGAGCTGAGATCAGGGTATAAACCTTAATAGCCAGCAGGGAAGGACTGGCTCACCTTTCTTTTATGAGGATCAAGAGCCTGGTCCGGATCCCTAATAGACCAGCGATCTGATCCTCAAGGTTCTGGACAGGCAAAGGAATATGTCAATCAAAAACTTGCTCAGCTGCAGCAATAAAGTCTAGCAGGGCTCAGTGTAAAGGTGCGTTTACACGAAACGACAATTGGCCCGATCGTACGATTAACAATGTCGGAGTAACAATTTTTTTTTCATAGCGATCAGCGTTTAGACGGTACATTATTTAGTATGGAAAATCGTTTTGCAATCGCTTAAGCCTATATCACACATTGGTTAAATCGGCAAACGACTGTTTACACGGAACGATCTGCGAATTTTTTGTGAACGTCGAACGACGATTTGAGAACATGTTGAAAGATCAAAATGAACGATTTCTCGCTCTTCGTTTGATCGTTTGCTGCATTTACACGTACGATTATCGTTCGAATTCGATTGTTATCGTGCAAATTCGCACGATAATCGTTACGTGTAAACGCACCATAACTTATGCATTGCTGGAAGCAAGCGGGTGTGTCACACAAGAGTAAAAATACACCCAGTTCACACCAGGCTACTGCACATTCCTGACAATTATTCAAGAGATAGGGGGTAACAAACAGGAACAATACAAGATCAGAAACACATTACATGAAGGCAAATGGCAGACTGGAACATGGGGGAAGAGGACCCTGCCCGCGAGGGCTTATAATCCATAAGACATGTGCCATTTATCCTCCAAAGGAGTCTTTCTAGCAATACTCCTGGCTGTATAAGCCCTGTAGACATGATTCAATGTCATTTGATCATTTGTTTCGAAAATTGCCTAAAAATGGAGGGCATGGCTTAGGGAATAGCAGGAGTGATAACTAAAGAAAAACAGTGTGATTCTTAGACAGTGTAAGCTTAGTCTGAACGCACCAAACCTACATAGAAACATACATTATTGGCAGAAAAAAAGACCACCTAGTCCATCTTGTCCACTCTTATATTATTTGCTTTATTATCTTGGGATAGTTACAGTATATGTATATTCCATGCAGGTTTACATTCAGTTTCTGTAGATTCACCAACACCTGCTGGAAGTTTGTTCCAAGCATCTACTACTCTTTCTGTAAAATAATTTTTTCTCATGTTGCTTCTGATCTTCCCCCAATTAAACCTCAGATTGTGTCTCCTTATTCTTGTGTTCAGTTTCTATTTAACAACATTACCCTCTTGAACCTTACTTAACCCTTTCAAGACCTGGGATCATTGATGCTTCAATGCCCAGGTCGTGATTTTACATAAGCTTATGGGATCATAAAGATCCCATAAACTGATGTCCCCTAGCTCTGCCGGCTCTCCGATGACCCCTGCCGCTGTTACAATCTTGTATCAGTGGCAGGGGAGAGAGGGGAGGCGGCAGAGCTGATTCGCATGCGCCCGTCCTCGTTCTGCCCTCCCTCCCTCCCCCTGCTGGCCTCCGTAGATAGAAACTGGAAGCCTGAGGCTTCCGGTTTCTATGACTACCATCGGGACTCTGCGATCAGTAGAGGGAGAATTGTCTCTCCAGAGCCCTATAGATACTGCGGTCTTCCTGACTGCAGTATCTATAGTGTTGACTCTCAGCACCGGAGCGCGGTTCCGATGCTGAGGGTTGCGGCGGGTCCCCGGCTATCACTGATAGTTGGGAGCCGCCGCGGATGACACAGGCGTAGCTCCTACGTCTGTGCCATCCTCTGCAGTAAATTCACGTCGCTGCAGCACCAGGCATAGGCTGCAGCGACGTGAATTTAATCTGCAGCGGTAGGAGGGGGTTAACCTTATAACATAATTATAGGTTTCGATCATGCCCCCCCCCCCATTTCCCTAAGTATTTATCTGGACAAAACCTTTAACACAGTAATAATTGCTGCTATGGCTAAAAGGGTCCTATGGCCTGTATTTTTCTCTGATACCAACATATCCGTTTTCAGACTGTGCTTATTCTTTTGGAAACAACTATGTCCTGTACTTGGAAAACTCAACATCATTTAATCTGTAACACTGGCAAATTAATAAATGAGTCCAATTTTGTTGCCCTGTGGACTCGGCACACTAGTTTTTCCTCTGAATAGAGAACCAGTGCTGATGTATCTCACAATGCCGTCCAAAGGATTTAATCATTCCTACATCCTGACCAGAGGGACCTACCATCTATTACATTGGCACATATACTATACATACAGACCTATACACACCTGCATAAACCCCCATGCTGTTTCAGCATCAGAAACACCTGCAAGTCAAGCATGCCGAATGTGCACAGCAAGTAGAAGCATAATATGCTGGTGTTTATGTCTTTTTTTACAGGTAATACAATAACACATTTGTGTACGAGCAATTGTCCGCTCAGTATATAGTAATGTAATTTACAATGTTCTTATTACCTACCAATTACCATCCATGTTATACACTACAGTACACTAGAATACAGGCAGCAGTAGCCATAGATGTTTTTTCCCTCTTGATTTGCTCGGTTATCATGGGGAGATTAGAGTGGAGCTTGTACATCACACAGCAGGCTGGTTCTCTAAAGTGAACACTAATCTCTGGTAATGTCAAGCACAGCATGGGGCCGCTGACATAGATGCAACTGTGCATGTTTTAGACTTGAGTACATTACATAGGTTCATTTTGCAGGACTGAGCATATAACACAAATGAACCATTGCTCATATCTGCCTGCAAAACCCTGTTTCTTTAGGAACAATGCTTGTTTGGAGAAGCAGTGGAGTGGTAAGAAATAAAACTACTTCTTTCTGTAATGCCATACGTGATGTATGCAGAAAAATGTTTTCATGTGTACAGTACATGATATATATCTAAGAGCATCTATCAGGGATCAAGATAAGCCAGCTTTCAGGACTATACAGTAGGGATTTAGTCTCTTGCAGACAATACACTTTTGCAGCCCTGAGCATAACGACTGCCCCTGATGGGGAAAAAAAAGAGAAGTTTCTTTCAGAACTATATAGTGCGGGCTCTACAAATGGGATACTCTATTAGGGACTTTTATGGTTTGGCAGTGTTCAAGTGGGCACTAGAGATAAGCGAATAGTATATTCAATTCGATTCGATTCGAATAGCTCCCGATATTCGACTATTTGATCGAATATAGAATCCCATTATAGTCTATGGGAGAAAAATCCTTGGGACCTGAAAATCAAGATTCGACGAATCGTAGGTCACCAAGTCGAAGACATCTTTATAAAGTGATGCAAACACCTCTGGAATGCATCTAGGAAAGCTGGGAAGCAGTATTACAGGGAACCGTATTAGTGGCAACAGTAATTGCCGGCAATAATACCGCACCCTGTAATAGTTAATATTTAATTAATAAAGCAAATTTTCGTTCTAATAAAGCTATTTTTGTTGTACAATAGCATAATTAAAACAAATCCATGCTTTAGCAATTAAATATACTGTTAATGAAAAAATAAATATATAAATAAATATATATATTTATTTATTTACAGTATATTTAACTGAAAAAAACATGTATTCATTTTATTTAAGCTATTGTACAACAAAAATAGCTTTATTAGAACGAAAATGTGCTGTATTAATTCAATATTAACAATTACAGGGAGCTGTATTAGTTCCGGGGCTTAGTGTTAGCCAGTATAAAATGGCTAACACTAACCCCCCCCATTATTACCCCAGTACCCAATGCCACCAGCGGTACTGGGAAGAGCAGGGTGCCAGTGGTCGTGGAGCATCAAAATTGGCGCTACTGGACTGGGCGGCAGCAGGCTGGTAAAATTAGGCTGGGGAGGGCCAAAACAAATGGCCCTTCCCACCCTGGTGTTACTAGGCTGTTGTTTGGCTTTTAACTCGGCTGGTTTAAAAATAGGGGGAACCCTATGCATTTTTTTTTGTTAATAAATAAATAATTAAAAAAAAACACATAGGGTTCCCCCTATTTTCATAACCAGCCGGGTTAAAAACCAAGCAACAGCAGCCTAGTAACACCAGGGTGGGAAGGGCCATTTGTTTTGGCCCTCTCCAGCCTAATATTAGAAGCCTGCTGCCGCCCCGTCCAGGAGCGCCAATTTTGATGCTCTGGGACCACTGGCACCCGGCTCTTCCCAGTACCCCTGGTGGCATTGGGTACTGGGGTACAGTCTGGCACCAAAGGTGTTAAACCTGTTGGGTGCCATACTGAACAATCTGGCCCCCAGGGGGTTAAGTAAGGGTCCCAACTTAACCCTTTGGAGGCCTGACTGATGTCAGACTGCACCCATACCAGCAAGGAAGGGGTTAAGTGACCCCCCCTTCCTTGCTAGGATGGGTGCAGTGCAGGGGAGGAGGAGAGCTTTCTACTTAACCTCCCAGGTCTTCTCTCTTCTGTCCGAGCTCAGTGTGTGCCGGCTCCGGATCTTTATTTGTCCGCTCAGCCAATCAGCTGGGCGGACATATAAATCAAAATGTTTCTTCTAATGTTGCTATTGTGATAAAAAAAATAGCATCATTAAAAGAAACATTTGCTGTTTTAATTAAAGTATTAATTAGGTATTACTTTGAGCTGTATTATCGGCAATAGTAATTGTCGACATTAATACAGCTCCCTGTAATTGTTAATATTTAATTAATAAAGCACATTTTCATTCTAATAAAGCTATTTTCGTTGTACAATAGGATAATTAAAATGAATACATGCTTTTTCAATTAAATATACTGTAAATAAATAAATACACATTTTTTTTCTATATTTATTTTTTTATTAACAGTATCTTTAATTGCAAAAGCATTGATTCGTTTTAATTAAGTTATTGTACAACAGAAATAGCTTTCTTAGAACGAAAATTTGCTTCATTAAATAAATATTAACTATTAAAGGGAGCGGCATTATTGCCGGCAATAACTATTGCCGGTAATACCGTTCCCTGTAATATTGCTTCCCTGCTTTCCCAGGAAGCATAAACTTTATTAAAACAGCTAAACTATTGTTTAGCTGTTTTAGTAAAGTTAATTTAGATTCGAATATTCAATCACATATTATTGAATCTTTCGAATAGTGCAGTATTCGATCGAATAGCTATTCGTTCGAATACTATTCGCTCATCTCTAGTGGGCACCTATTAGCCACTATTTATACGGGTGATCCATTGTTAGGGTGGCCAAAGAGTTAGGATTTGTGAAATGTCCTTCAAGAGAGAAGCCAGCAATATCCATGCAGCACACTCGAGTTGGAAGAAGCCTACATAATGGTATAAACCATACGTAGAAGGAATGGGAATTTACTACATATAGAAACATAAAAACATGGTGCATCTGGTCTGCCGTTTTAGTGAATTCAAAAGAATGTAGTCTGCGGCACATGCTTCAAATCTAATTTTTCCTTTTATTTTGCCATACACATTACAATGATGCACAAAGAAGACAAGGCATTATTATTTAGTCCCTGTATGATGATGTTATTGTGTCAATATATAGCAATATTGGTCAATTACATAGTGATTAGATATGAGCTCAACTCAAGCATGCTCAGGTCTGATCAATTGGCATTTGAATACCAATGACTGGGGAAGTTGGATGCAGCCCTAAGGCTGCCTGGAAAACATGGATGTAGCCTAGGTTGCATAGATTATGTCTCTATTTTCCCGGACTCCCTAGGGCTATGTTCTCACAATGCCATTTTTATGTGAAATAAAGACGAATGCTTTTAATGATCATGATCAGTAAAAAACATCAAAAGATGGACGTTTTTCACATAAAAAAGACTAGGACTGCATCCAAGTTCTGCAGCCACCGGTAATGAAAAGCAGAACGATCGGACTCAAGCATGCTAAAGCTGCACTCATCTCTAATTGTCGCAATATGGCCGCAATATTGAGTTAGCGTATAGTAGTATCCTTCATGCTGGAAATTCTTTGTCTATATTGGAAGAGAGATGTAACAGGCAATATGTATCACCACCAAATATCCTATTATGCTTTATCTTTTTATTAAATTTATAGGAATTTTGAGAGCTGCAAGATTTCCCGGTTATTTCATGATTCACGCTCAATTCACCCATCTTGCAGACATTTCAGTAGGTCTTGTGCAATTTAGACTTTTCTCTGGTATTCTTTGGCCTCTGCTGTTTCCCTGCTCCCTCCGTGGCATTCCTATTCAAAAGCCTGTTGTTAGCGCTGTGCACTAAGCTAGTACCGCATCTCTGGCTTGCTGTTCTATAAAGCTACAGATAATAAACAAGCCTTCAGCAATTTCTTCTATACTTTGATAAGTGATAAAGTGAAAAATACTTCTCAAATAACAATGTATAACATATTAAACTATGTTTTTCAATAATATAAAAAGTATAAAAGTATATAGTATAAATAGTATAAAAATCACCCCACATTTATCATGTGTATTAATTAAAGCCAGCTATAATAAACTTACAAGATACTTTGCTGATATAGACATTGTTGTCAGAACTTAGCAGCTCACAAAATACTAAATGGTACAACCCTCAAGTAGATCCAGCCTTAAGAACTACAATCTAGTTCATACTGGTTAAACAGGCTATATTTACGTACTGGTTTTTGTACCAAAATTTTATAGCTCAAAAAATGGCTGTTTTTTTAATTATAAAATTGCTAGAATTATTTTTGCTTTTGGGCTGTTTTTGGCCTGTTCTTCAACAATTTTTGCAATTTGTATGAAAAATAGCCCTCCCCCAGAAGGAAGAACGCTAACTCTCTAGTGACTATTGGTGGTAGCCTTCCTGGAGGTCAGTGCTTGACCTCTTATAAGCCTTGGAACCTGAATAGAGATGAAAAATGACCTATTTGTAGACAGCTGTTCTGGGTTCTTGCCCCCTGTATGTAGGAGTAGGATACTGCCTGGCTAGCTATGGTGTCTTTGTTGTACGACCAAAGGGGTAAAGCCTTCTTCTTTCTGAAATAGGATGCCCAGTAATATGTTCTTACCTTAGACTCCCAGTTGCTAAATTTTACAGTAAATATTTGTTCACCTCCTTTCTGCGTCCCGTTCTCTGCTATTTTGACAGTCAGTGTGAGTTCTTGTTTACACAGAGCTGCTTTAGAGCTGTTTTTGCATCATACAATTTGTGTTTTAATCAGACATGACCAGGAGTGGATCCTTGTAAAAGGTTGCATATAAAGGAAAGCTTTATGTTTCTTTTATCCTGTGCTGTTTTGACTGAGAAAAGAAACTGCACAAAGTTTGATTTGTCTTAACTTGCAGCAATATTCCGACTCCTCCTCATTCCTCACACACGAGTAGCCGAATCTGCTACCCCTCTAAAAATTAAGCTTAGGGGTAGCATAAGATTGGTGTTAGTGGTAGCATCCCTTAGTATATATATAGAAATATCCTTGCGATGTGGCTTCTTAAAGAATGACATATTTTAAAGCATTTATATTGCAGGTATACTTATTTCACATTTTGTTTACTTTATACATAATATAGAAAAACACAGTTTAATTTGAACTGGAAATCCACTTTAGCTTTGCTGCCACCTGCTGCCTCTTGGGAGAATAGAATATATTATGCTCAGAGAATTCAAGCAGGATGGGGGGGGGGGGGGGTCTTCACCTTTCTGTAAATATTTTTATAATACGTATAAATAACACAAAAATGTATTTAAAATATAAACAAGTTTAAAAAAAAATTGTAGCAAACGTTACATTACCCCTGCACCATTACTGCTATGTGACATGCCCATGCTGGCTTCACTCTGCACCATTCGTTGCCGACAAGCCTTTATATGTGACTCACACTGGGTCTTAGAAGCTGAATACAAAGATGCTTTTTTTCTGACATCTGGAAGTTCTGATATATTGTAAGAAGGAGCTGACTTGATTGACCAACTTTGTGTTGAGTATTAAAATCCTAATAATATAGTATTGTCCCTTTAAATGAATGCACCTATACATGAGAATAAAGAATGTTTTGAAATACTTAAAAATGTTTTACATTCTTCAATAATAAACAGTTCCCGGCTCTCGGCAATATTTATTACCCGCTGTGCTCACAATTACCGTCCTGAAAAGGCTCTCACTGTGATCATGCTCAACTTTATAAAATGAGATGGTTTTAGAAAAGTCATCTTCCACCGCTGAAATAAAATACATTTTCTCCTCAGTCACCATGTGAACTGATCTTTTTAAGGAATAAGTTCCCCTTGGTGCCATAGACATTGCCGGTTTTCAATAAAGTAACTTTTTTTTCCACTTCATGGAGTTGGATAATTTTGGCTCACTAAATAAGATTAAGCAAAGAACACTTTGAAATAAAATGTAAGTATTTTTTACATCAATGTGAAATATACATAATCATTACTATATACTGACTCTCGTGCCTTTAAAAGTGGTTCTTTAGTTTTACATAATAAAGATCGGGGTACAATTTGTTTATGTTATTAGTGATATCATATCTTTCAGCCTAAATCAGCCATATACGGTACTTCTGTATATGCATTTTTTTATACCTATATACTATATATTGTACTGTTTATTATAAAGCATGCATAGGTTTCCAAAAGTAGGGTTGATCCTGCACATGTCTTCATAGGTCTTGTATGAAAACAATAAAGCTAATTTATTCCATTAAAAGAGATAGTTAAAAGCCGGACTGCTCATGCGCCCATACGTGGCTGCCTATGGAGGAATACATCACTGTGTCTCCTCCATAGCAGTATACAGTGCTGAAGCATGGAGCACAGGTGCAGTGGAGGAGGTACAGTACATATATTGCCATGTATTCCTCCATAGGCAGCCATGTATATATTGATGAGCTGTCTGGCTTCGCACAGGGACGGGCACTAAGCGGCGGTAATTGGATGGGGCTGCAGAGGAGGCTCCCTGTATTAATAAGTGATCTTTTATATACACTGCATTGCTTTGAAAAAAAAATATTGTTACACTTGTCCACCCCTTTTAACAAATCCAACCCCCTTTCTTGTATGTGTTACTGAATAAGCTTTAAGTGTCTCTCTTATTTAAAAAAAAAAAAAAAAAGATATGTCTCAATCAGGGTATTCAGACCCCCACCGATAGTAAGATAGACCAAGGACACGTTAAAAGGGGAAGATTTATCAAACATGGTGTAAAGTGAAAGTGGCTCAGATGCCCCTAGCAACCAATCAGATTCCACCTTTCATTCCTCACAGACTCTTTGGAAAATGAAAGATGGAATCTGATTGGTTGCTAGGGGCAACTGAGCCAGTTTCACTTTACACCATGTTTGATAAATCTCCCCCAATATATCTCTCTTTCTATCGTATACTGTACATACAGTGTCTCATTTATACAACATACATATCCACAAAATTATGAACCATTTATGCAGGTATTCAGTTCTTCTATATAAAACATAATCTACAAAAGGACAGCAGTATCATAATCTGGACTCTCAGTGGTTAAACCTATTTTCCATATTTTTTATTTTTTTTGCCAACATTTAGAATATTACATTTATGGATTTCTGAGATGATTTGCCCACTTCATAGTTTAAGAATAAAAGGGGTTTTCCTATGTTGCATGAATAAATGGAGTGGTGACACACATGAGCGACCATAATAATAAGACAGCCGGTGGCCACAGTGGTTGGATGCCCCACAGTCATATAGTTATAACTGTGAAAGATGGGAAAACCCTTTTAATTCTTAGCATATCCTACATCCTTGAATGCTACAGAAAAAAAACCCACAAAAACAGGTTACAGCAGTGTAACCGAGTAATAATACTGCTGACCTATTGAAGATCATCTTTCGTAGGAAAAAAAAATTGAATACCTTCATAGGTGGTTCATCACTTTGTGGAAGCTTCAACGTGATGTGCAGAAGAAATGGCTTACCTGCAAGCAGCCACAAGATTACTTTATTTTCTTTTGAACGAGCGTATTGATGAATGGGGCTGACAAAAGGCGGCAGATGATGAATGAGGCCGCTGGCATAAACTATTGTATTTACACTTCTGCCTCCTTTGAGGAAATGACACTGTACATAGATTTCACAATTAAGATGAATGTACTCCCGAAAATGGCAGCTATAAAGAGGGCAAACATGGTGTTAAGTAAACTATAGAATATCTCGCAACACTTACATAGTAATCAGTGCAAAATAACTGGAGGTGTAAGAGAATAGCATTATAAGATGGTTATAGAGAGGGTGCAAGATACAAGAAACGCCTGAGCTTCTAGTCAGAAAGAATAAAGTTATTTAGTTATATTGACTAAAATGTCCAAAAAACATTTATTGAATTTTCAGAAGGCATATACTAAATCCAGACTTACATAAGGACTCTTCTAGGACCAAGGTCAAATGTACAATGGACTAGATAAGGTTATATACTTGTATCCATAGGCATCTTAGTTTGGAATATTTCAACCATATATGAAAGAAAGAACCTTCACTGCCACATCCGCTAAAGCAGGGATGGGGAACCTTCGGCCCTCCAGCTGTTGCAAAACTACAATTCCAATCATGCCTGGACAGCCAAAGCTTCAGCTTTGGCTGTCCAGGCATGATGGTAAATGTAGATTTGCAACAGCTGAAGGGCGGAAGGTTTCCCATCCCTGTGCTAAAGCATGGACCTGAAGTGCTTTTGGAACATGCAAGAGAGTCTTTAAGAAGATAAATACCAATTAGAGATGAGTGAACCTCGAGCATGCTCAAGTCGATCCGAACCCAAACTTTCGGCATTTGATTAGCGGTGGCTGCTGAACTTGGATAAAGCCCTAAGGCTATGTGGAAAACATGGATATAGTCATTGGCTGTATCCATGTTTTCCAGACAACCTTAGAGCTTTATCCAAGTTCTGCAGCCCCAGCTAATCAAATACCGAACGTTCGGGTTCGGATCGACTCGAACCCGGTTCGCTCATCTCTAATACCAATGTATCATTACCTTATATCCCACCTCCATCAATTATATGTTAATTGACAATTTGGGTATGAAGTAAGGCAGGAAAGCACAAGCAGAGCTACAGGTGGAATCAAGGGGTATTGAGGAAAAATTAGGTTTCATTGCAACCCAACTTTTAGGGTATAAACCCACACACCATATACGCTGCAAATACGCAGCAGATGTGATGGTGAAGATTTGATGCTATGTTCAGTTATTTAGATCTAATCTGCTGCGTATTTGTTGCGTATTTGCTGCGTATCGCAGTAGTAAATACGCAGCATATACGGTGTGTGGGTTTATACCCTTAAGGGAACTTTGTCTAGTTCATTGCCCATTATGGATAATCCCTTGCTCCTGCCAAAAGACAGTAAAATAAGCTAACATGTGCGGCCGCAATGTTTAGGGAATTTGTTGAACGAATCACCGTGAATTTTCTTTGCTGAACAAAGTGAATTGACAGGGCGATTCTCAGCGCATCTAGCTTCGCTCATCTCTAGTTCAGACCTATCCCTTCATTCTTGTTCTAAGTAAAAGAAAATGTCTCAAGATAAGTTAAAAAAAAAAAAAAGCTAATTTTCTTAGGATCCTGAATAGAGGTTGTTTAAAGCCAAACATCCCCCTTAAAATTGTGTTAGTTTCTTCATTGTATTAAAAAATGCCTTTATTCTGTGGTAGATAGTGTAAAAGAAGCATGGTCTAGGGCAGTGATTTTCAACCTTTTTTGAGCCGCGGCACACTTTTTATACTTAAAAAATCCCGGGGCACACCACCAACCAAAATGGCACAAAATGACACTAAAACAATACATATTATACATATAGTTAATAATATAGATTCTAAATGTATTTATACCCACTCACTGTGAAACCTGGGCCTGTTTTCTTCTCCCCCCTGTGCTTCTCTCCTGTGCTTCTCTCCACCATACTTCTCCCCCCTGCTTCTCTCCTGTGCTTCTCTCCACCATACTTCTCCCCCCTGCTTCTCTCCTGTGCTTCTCTCCCCCATTCTTCTCTTCTGTGCTTCTCTCCCCCATGCTTCTCTCCTGTGCTTCTCTCCACCCTGCTTCTCTCCACCAAACTTCTCTCCTGTGCTTCTCTCCCCCATGCTTCTCTCCTGTGCTTCTCTCCTGTGCTCCTCTCCACCATACTTCTCTCCCCCCTGCTTCTCTCCACCAAACTTCTCTCCCCCCTGCTTCTCTCCGCTGTTTCTCTCCCCCATCCCCAGGTTTCTCTCCCCCATTGTTTTCTCCTGTTTCACAGGGGCACCATAGTTTGGGGAACTTTCCCTGCGGCACACCCGACCATGTGTCGCGGCACACTAGTGTGCCACGGCACACTGGTTGAAAATCACTGGTCTAGGGTACCCTGTGCTTTGAACCTCAGAGCCTCTTTGGTACCTGCCCTGCCTCTGCCTACCCCAGTGCTGAATATTCCTCAGGAATGGTTGTATGGAGGCCCTTTTACCTTTCAATATGCCTGGCTATATACAGTATTGATGTTATACATATTAGTCAGCAGTTGCACAACCTTCAAGGCTGTAGTGTTTATTCCTTCATTCTTTTGCAGACTGCCTGATATACCTCTTGCAAACAGTTTATAGTTTTGGATTTTCCCCTGTTGGTGTCCTGTGTATCTAAGATGATGATGTACTAGCTTTCATGTATCAGCACAGCTTTATTCCTTTACTGCTATCCTCATCTACATCCTATAAGAAGTCTTTAGTTTCAATTACTGAGGAGTGTGAGATTCCCTGAAAAAAAAAAAGCAAAAATTGGCCGCACCTCTATGCCTCTATTCACACTGCAGGGTGCATGCTGCATGTGGCTTAAGTACAGACAAAAAAAACAAAAAACAAACAAAGTGCAACAGCAACTTACAGGTGCAAGCGCTTACCGTATATAGTCCCCCTAGCATACACACGATAAAAACCTGCTCTACAGATATCAAAAAATGAGGATCTGAGCTTTTAGCTATCTTCTAGTGTGAGAATCCCTCCCATCCCCCTGCAGATGCCATGGTCCTCTACTCTCCTTCTTTACACAGTTACTCATGCCTGTGTGATTTCCTCTTCCCTGAAGACTGTGATCTGCCCTCCTTGAAAACTTTTCCCCCTTTCTCCATTTTGTAATCTACATCTACCATGCCCCCCCCCCCCCCCCTTTTGTAATGCTATCTATAACATGGACTGGAGAAAGAGAGAAAAACGACACAGCCAGATGCAAAGTGCTGTGCAATTTATAGCATCAGCAGAACAGCCAACAATGTGAAGAAATTACACAGACCCTACAGTGGCAAAAAAAAAAGTGTGTAGCCTTAATAGAACTACAGTGTATCCATGAGTTTGTCTGGACCTGCAGTTCATGTTTATCAGATTGCGAAAACACTAAAAATGTCGTTTTTAGTACCAAAACTTCTACAGCTGTGGTCTAGCATAGCTGGCTGAAAACTGTAGTAATAACTGAAATGAAGACCAGAAGTTGAAATTTAAGAAAAAAATAGCTTATCGACATTATCAAACTAGATTAAATTACCTAATTCCCAGAAACCGAGGCCATTTTAATCAGTACACAGTGTGGTGCTACATATGTAAATGATAAAAATGTGATAGTTCATCTCTTCGTTGACAGACGATATAATTAAATCTTCAGCCTTTGTCTTGTTAGTGACTTTTTGGCTACTTGATCTACATACTCATGGTTTCTGGGTATATAAACTTACATTTCACCCAGAAAGTAATAAGAAAGTATCAGATTTTCATCACTTCTGAAATTAATTTCAGTGTGAGCAGCCAGCACGGAACG
The DNA here is from genome assembly GCF_027789765.1 of Dendropsophus ebraccatus. Classification (NCBI taxonomy): domain Eukaryota; kingdom Metazoa; phylum Chordata; class Amphibia; order Anura; family Hylidae; genus Dendropsophus; species Dendropsophus ebraccatus. The sequence continues at coordinate 52,324,807 of NC_091461.1, read as the reverse complement.
CCTGTGCTGCCGATAGAGAACATTAGCAGTTTTCACAAAGGAGAGGGCAGAGATGCCCTTTCAAGACTTATGGAGAAGAATGATGTTTCCCATGCTGGTTAAATCATCAATTATGTCTTTTCTATTGCAAATTAAAAATATGACTCTGTTGGAATCCACAGTAAAACCTTTCTTTCATTCAATCATTCATTATATATGCATGGTTTAGTGAAGTCTATGGTATTCCATTACACGCACTTGAATACAAGCAGAATAGGTATAATTTTGAATGCAGAAATTCATTGTATCTCATAGCACTTACACGGTGAACAAGCTACCTATGCTCATTTTGGAAAATCTACCAGTCTAAATGTAATGAGCAATTTTTGTCGTACATCATGAATGTATTTTATTTTGCTGAAACGCACAACTCTCCAGAAATGTTAGTGCTCCTGCGGCAAGGGGCCCACAAAGGTATTCAATAATGAATGCTACCATATATATAACTCAAATCAAGTCAGTACGACATTTATTAATATTTTATATCCAATAAGAGTTAAGTAAAAATGAAACAAATGTCAATAATACTGCATTGTGTCAGAGAGAACACCAGTTCAGCATTGCTGCCTCTAGGGCCAGATTTCTGTTTCATGAGCCATGCCTTTAGTATGGTATCAACAGACAGTCTTATGGTTCTAATCTTACCCATTTCCAGTATTGTTATGGTACCTCCGATGTCAGTGGTACCATAGGCCAGAGGAACCCAGAGCAACTGATATAAGCATTGACCCATTGTAAATTACAATATTAAACGTGCCCCTCTCACTAGAGGTGCATCAAAACATTTGGTGGTGGTCTAGGTGTTCAGACCCTCACCAAGAGAAGTGCACAGTCTCATGATTTTATCTGCTATCCATAGGATAGTGGGTAACAAACTGATTGATGGGACGCCCACTAACTTGATAACAAGGAAACATTTGTACTGAAATGATTGAAAGGTGTTCAGTGGTCTCATAGAGAATGCCCCTTCAACTTCTTAAAGTTCACACTTTTGTCCGCTTAGTATCATGAGTCTAGTTTTATTTTCCAGAGGTGCCATTTTTGGATATCTTACTCATCAACTTTTTTTTTTTTTTTTTAAATCAGGGAGGGGAACCTTCACCTCTCTAGCTGTTGCAAAACTATGATTCGCATCATGCCTGGACAGCCAAAGCGAAGCCTGGACAGCTTAGAGGGAAACTGTCATTTAGAAATCGTATATACAACCAGTGACAGTGATGCAATGTTGTCGGCAATAAGAGCATTGGTAGCTCCACTTAGCTCTTTTTTTTTGTTGGAATATTCATGAAAACACTGCTTATTTGCTGGTCTTAAGGTTAAAGAAGGTGTGGTTGAAGCTCAGAGATCCCTGACTGTGAATCAAAGGCAGAAATGGTAGACAGCGCAGCAAGCGAGCCGATAGAGGTACTGTACTGCAGTCGGCCATGCTTCTTTGAGTTACCTTTAGCGCTCAATGTGCCACTGCTATAAGATGCCAACAAGTCAACTATAGCTACTGGTATTGAGAAATGGAAACTTCTAGGAGCAACAGCTATGAACAGTAGCTTACAAAGTGATGTCGCTATTTAAGTGAAATCCACAGTCCATAAAAATGTTTCTTCATTTTAAGGGTGCTTTCACACACACTGGATCCGCAGCAGATCCGCAGCGGATTTTACAGTGCGGATTTAATGCTGTGTTCATTCATTTAGTCAAATCTGCTGCGGATCTGCTGCGAATTCGCAGCAGAAAATCCGCTGCGGATCCGGTAGGTGTAAAGGCACCCTAAAGCATATTCATTAAGAATTTTGCTTTCTTTAAACTAATTAGAAATAATCATATAATATTTCTATTGTAATTTCTATAGAAGAATCACGCAAAAGATTTAGAGATTACCTGTAAAAAGAGATGAAAAATGATTATAGTCCAGCACTGTGCACAATAATCATTTTTTTATGAATAACATTTGTTTTAGCCTGTGGATACCTTTAGAGACCACTTATAACTATGCAATAGGAGACAGCAAATCTCCACAGCACCTGTAGCCAAGCACAAAGCCCAGCACCACAGAATCATAATACAATCACGTCTGAGGGTCTAACTTGCCTACCATTATTGTAAGCTCAACATTTACATGTAAAATGGCATATATAGTGGATATATGCCTGCTATTTATTTATCTGATATCTTGCTGTTTGATTGCTTTTTAGCTCGGCTCCATTAGGTCAGAGACGTAATTTGTGCCTACAGGGAGTCTGAGACATGCCTCTTGGCTCATCATTGGTTTAGGTTGCTGCTCTGCCCGCTCATATTGGCTGCTGTGCATAACCACAACTCTATCACAGACTCCGCAGGAATAAAGTGTATCAGGAAAAAAGAGTGGGGAAAAAAACAGGATTATAAGGCTGGGTTCACACTACGTATATTTGAGGCTGTATATTTGAGGCTGTATAGCAACCAAAACCAGGAGTGGATTGAAAACATAGAAAGGCTCTGTTCACACAATGTTGAAATTGAGTGGATGGCCGCCATTTAATGGCAAATATTTGCTGTTATTTTAAAACAGCGATTGCTATATTGAAATAATGGCCGTTATTTACTGTTATATGGCGGCCATCCACTCAGTTTCAACATTGTGTGAACAGATCCTTTCTGTGTTTTCAATCCACTCCTGGTTTTGGTTGCTATGAGGACCTGACAAGAGGACCAAATACTGCCTGAAATATAGGTAGTGTGAACCCAGCCATACCATGTAATGGCAGCACATGTACTGAGGCAGATTGGCAAGGGGATCTTGAAAAATGTGGTTTAATAATGTTGCGGAAGATTTCCATGTATTGAAACATCAATTTGAGAAGTTATAGCGGTCACATCATAGGTCCCCTTCTGTTATCGAGTGAGAACAAGCTCTGATCCTACTGTTCAGTTGAGAGGAAGGAACTTCAGAGGTGCATTGGTGTGCTATGGGAACATAGAGGTACATTTACTATTGATTCTAAAAAATGTGATTTATTTCTAGAGTATTTGTCGTTTTTGTTTTACCCTGCTGAATAGTTTAACAAACTTTATTTTGTGAATGGAATATTCTCAAAAAAATGCACAGATGTAGACATTCACCAGTTTGTGTGACTTTCTTTAAAAACGTTGCAAATGATAAATTCGGCACAAATCTAAAATTATGTGAATTTTTGGGTGAATACTCAAAACAGGCAGATTAAAAAAAAAGTTGCATCTAAAAAATATTCACCTGTCGAATACTGGTTCATAAATAGAACTTAAAATAGGCAAAAAATCCAATTACTCACCTAAAAATAGGCGCAAAGCCCTTGATGAATTTCCCCCCCTAGAGTCTTCTAACCTGTTAGTTTTTCTTTAAAGTGGTAATTTACATTAGCTTGTCTACTTATTGTATGAAATTGTCACGGAAAGCGCTTGACATTTTTAAGCTATACTGTATTATCTCCATTACACTGATGCAGACTATTATTATGTAACGCTTCCAGAACTAATAACTACCTGTGCCCACATTGACAATTATTTCTAAGATATTCACATACAATGGATATTAACTAATAGCACATTATAGAAAATCTAAATGTCACAATGAAAAGCAATGGTTAGGTCACCAAATAATTGGTAATTTCCTGCAGCGTAAACCAATCTAAGACAGCGGAAATTATAATTGCAATCAAATAGATATCTGGATTGACTTTAGGAATAATGTGGCACATATTTATATGGAAGGTCTCATGCATTTTTAATTCTCAGAACTTATGCTTAGTCCTCTGTGAACTATATCATATGGCAACAATAAATTACTGCTTATGAAAAAATGGTGGGGAAGATATTAGGAATGGGAGATCTACAATTTGCTGTTATTGTGGTGTCCCACTGCTAGTGTTTTCTACAGTGCACCTGTCGTAAAGCTTTTCTCTAAGATTATACAAAGTGGTGGATGAGGTATTACGTTTCCCCACTAGGTGTCAGTATTTTTATATGTTTATGTACTATTGTTTCTATGCACAGCTGATGGAAGAAAAAAGGGTTAATGTTTATCTGTGTACCATGTATTTTGTGCTGACCACTAGGAGGTGCTCTTTTCTTCTATCCTACCCTCTCCTACTTTTTTTCTGCACCGACTCATCCGCACAGCTCACAGGCAAGTACACAAAGGTCCCCTGTAGGATGACTGGTGGAGGAGGTTCAGTTCAGTTCTACCTAGATTATCAGTGAGAGAGGACACAAAGCAAACCGTTCCTGCAGTAGCTAAGCCAGGGTCTGGCTTATGCAAGGACTTTTGTCAGGGACAATAGTTAGTTCAGTCTAGCTACCAGAGTGAGCAGATGCAGCACGAGACAATACTTCTTCCACGACAACTACCGCTTTCACTATGCAGTGCTAAGCAACAATAAGGGAGTGTAGCCACCAAAGAACACCCTAGCTCATGTCAGGAAAAGGTCTAAAAAATGCAGGGCAGTATACTGAAGCAAGAGGAACTGACCTCAGTAGGAAAAAGCTACCAGTATACAAAGGTCTACATATCCTACGGCGCAGTGCAGGTAACTGGGACACCTCGGACACCTAGCCACACCCAGATAACCACGGCTGGGGCTCGTACTACCCTAATGGGATGGGTTCTATGATACCATACGGCAGAAGGCGGTCAGACATTGTCTAAACGTGAGTATGAGTATCACTTCACTAAAGATATCTACCCAAGGTTCCGGCAGAGTAAAAGGCTACATTGGGTTGGGGATTCTCTGGCAAACTCCTCTCCTTTCTACAAGCACTACTACATCTTCTCTCAAGCACCAAGTTCAGCACTAAAGTCTGCCCCAAGCCTATTTTCTGTGAAATGTGTACTGTGAAGCTGCAAAGCCTTACAGTGAAGTTGTTATATTTTTATATAAACGAACGGGACTCTGTCATCTTATGTTTGCACCTATACACACACCACTGCACACCTTGGGTTATTTTTCCCCCTTCTGTGGGTGGCAGTACTGACTGTCTGTGTGGGTCAGTTGCCACTCAGGGTTGCTGTGACAAGGGCCCAAGGGACCCACATCAACCCGGAAGGTTACCAACCATATGGGGGAATAGAGTCAGCCATACACAACAAGCAGGTATTCACATCACAACTGTGTGCTGGACTAGCACTGGCATCACATCAACTAACATTATCGGCTGAACTCACAACCAACACCTACTCCAAAACCACCCTACCCCATTATGACCCATTTTCAGTCGGGTTAAGGGGTACCCGTCACTACAGCCGCTGCCAAATCAGCAGTAAAGTTATCTTGTAATCTGGAAGTTTGGGTATCCATGACATCTAACCACATGGTGACTCAAATGCATGCAACCTCTATTCTGATCTAAAGGAGGTTGCGCACATTTCTGTCCTCCGGATCTTGGGAAACTAAACAGCGAGGTTTTGCAGCATTCCTGTTTCCATAAGGAAGAGACTGCGGCCTTCACCGGATGGTACCCAGATTGCAGTCGTCCTTTCCAGAGGACAGGAAACCGCTGGAGGTAGGTGGGAGGCGTCACCTTTTTATCTCTGCAGGTTTCTTGTCCTTGCAGATACCCTCTCCCAGTGCTGTCATGGACTGGGGGAGGGGGGACAGTAGACTGAAGCATTTACTTTTGTCTATGTTTCTAGCATCTCAAGCAAAAAGTACCATTATTTTTATAATAATAATAATAGCTTTTAATATAAAATATCTGCAGCTTGTCACATGACCTTATGACTTTATTGACTATATTATTAAAAAAATAAAAATGTCTTCTTAGGTGTGTGGTAAACTAAGTTATGCTGTCCTCCACAAAACGTATATATAGACAAACAGGTTGTATATTCTTAAAATACTTCTCAAAATTTTGTAATATGTTCGACCTACTGAGGTCTATACATACATATAAATTTGGATATTTTTTTTTTTATATTCAAGCAAACAGCATTACGGTAAAGTAAACAGGGTCTAAGAAAGACTTGTCACCTTGTGCAAAGCATGACAGGGGTTAAGTGCTGAGCAGTGTGCCCAGCCCCTGCAGATGGAGCAAATACAACATCAAGCATGACCTCGCAGGCACCGAGCATGCCTGGTGCTGTAGTTCTGCCGCACCTGGAGCAGCTGAGGTTCCTGAGCATTGATCCACTCTTGGCATCAATAGGATCAGTGTTGAGCACAGTCTGGCAGGCATTTGATTAAATGTGTCACACGACTGTCACCTAGTAACAGCAATCCGGCCAGCCAGGCATAGCTGTTACTAGTACTGATAGACCATGTATTAGCTTGCTTCCTGCATGCTGTTAAATTGAATATTTTTGCACATCAATACATTACAAGTGACAGTGAGTTCCCACAGAGGAACTTTCTGTCATGGCCCTGATGTGTCAATAACAAATACCACCTCTGGTGTCACTTAACCCTTGGTAAACTGTGACCAAAGCGGATGATGTACAAGGTCATAAATGATGGGGTATGATCTGATCAATGCAAGGTCCACTGAATAAATCTCAAACCCAATATGAAAGAGGTCTGCGGTGGTTAAAAAAAAAATCAATCTGAAGGTGGGCATGTTTATTATCATCATACAGCAGTGCTTCTCAAACTTTTTCTACCAGAGCCTCACCCAACAGACCAAGGCAATGCCTGGGCCTCACCAGACTGACCAAGAGGGTGCCTGGGCCTCACTATCTCAGGTGAAAGTCCATTTAAAAGCTGAAAATAATGCTAGGGCTACCTTTCACCTGTCTCCCAAGCTCTATATACCACTAAAGCAAGTACAAAATAAATTAATAATGTTGCTAAAATGGAGATTTTTGCAAACAGCAAAAGGACTGTGCAGATCATAGTTCCTTTTGTGAAAACTAGCTCCCCAGCTGGGCCTCACCAACAACTAGGGGACGCCTCACTGGTGAGGCCCACCTCACAGTTTGAGAAGCACTGATCATACAGTAAAGCGGTATAGTTTTGAGGCTATGAATGGTATAAAAAATAAAGACATGTTAGAATTACTATTTTTATGCATTTCCCCAATGATATTAAAATGGTTTACCTAGGTATAATCTCCCACCCAATATAACATTTAAATGAATTAGAAAACCTGATGCCTATTGTAAGTGAGCACGGATCTGCTAGATCAGCGCTCACTTGCTGAGTCTGTTACATGGCTCGATAATTGTTTAGCAAGGGCTGCACTGATGTCCGTGCAGCCTTTGCCCTAAACTGTATACATTACCTCTCCACAGTCCCTGGTATTCTTCTGCCCTCTGCCTGCTTCCTGGAGCCACTGCTGTAGTTTCAAAGCGGGTGTCTGAACTGACAGGCTGCTCAGCCAATCACTGGCCACGGCAGTCCCAGTCAGTGATTGGCTGAGGAGCATCTCAGTTCAGAGACCTGCTCTGAAGCTACAGTGGTGGCTCCGGTAAGCAAACAGAGCAGAGAAGACCACCGGGGAGCATAAAGAGGTAATGTTTAGTTTATTATTTTCTTTTACACAATCATCTGCCGTCAGCTGTGTATCAGTCGGCAGCCAATGACTTTAGTTCAGGACCAAAGATGATCAGCTGATGATCCATGTCACTGGCTGATCTTTGTCTTTATTACACAGAGCAATAATCAGCTGACTATCACTCAGTGTAGTAGGGCCCTAATCCTCTACATTTATAAGATTATCTTGAAGATTTACTCATCCCTTTGCAGCAGGTTGTAAACTGACCATAGTCTGTTCTATCACTCATGGGGTTTGTACCACTTGTACATATTCATTACAAAATATTGCTATTCTATATGTAAAATGATTATAGCCTCCCACTCCACAGCACCTGTAACCAGTGCAAGACCCAGTGTTATAGCGCTGGGTCTTGTGCTGGTTACAGGTTCTAGTGGGAGACAGACAATGGCAGCTTCATACAGATATATAGACACCTATTTAAAAATTTATTTAGTAAAATGATTTTGCACAGAGCTGCACTATAATCATTTTTCATGTAACTACAGAAAACCACTAAAATAAATTTGTGTGTCAATGTACACTCACCGGCCACTTTATTAGGTACACCATGCTAGTAACGGGTGGTCTTCTGCTGCTGTAGCCCATCTGCCTCAAAGTTGGACGTACTGTGCATTCAGAGATGCTCTTCTGCCTACCTTGGTTGTAACGGTTGGCTATTTGAGTCATTGTTGCCTTTCTATCAGCTCGAACCAGTCTGCCCATTCTCCTCTGACCTCTGGCATCAACAAGGCATTTCCGCCCACAGAACTGCCGCTCACTGGATGTTTTTTCTTTTTCGGACCATTCTCTGTAAACCCTAGAGATGGTTGCCCGTGAAAATCCCAGTAGATCAGCAGTTTCTGAAATACTCAGACCAGCCCTTCTGGCACCAACAACCATGCCGCGTTCAAAGGCATTCAAATCACCTTTCTTCCCCATACTGATGCTCGGTTTGAACTGCAGGAGATTGTCTTGATCATGTCTACATGCCTAAATGCACTGAGTTGCCGCCATGTGATTGGCTGATTAGAAATTAAGTGGTAACGTGCAGTTGGAGAGGTGTACCTAATAAAGTGGCCGGTGAGTGTATGTATACAAAAGTAAAGACTCTCATCATGGAAATCCTTAGGGATAGCGTCTGTAGTAGAGATGAGCAAACCTCCAGTCTATCCGAACCCGATCGTTCAGCATTTGATTAGCGGTGGCTGCTGAAGTTGGATAAAGCTCTAAGGCTATGTAGAAAACATGGATATAGTCATTGGCTGTATCCATGTTTTCCAGACAACCCTAGAGCTTTATCTAACTTCAGCAGCAACCGCTAATCAAATGCCGAACGATCGGGTTCGGATGGACTCGAGCTTGCTTCGAAGTTCACTCATCTCTAGTCTATAGCCAACTTATACGGACAAGACAACATCTTTCACTTCTCTCATTTGACAGAGACCTATGGAGTACCACAAAGGGACTTTTACAAGTTTCTACAACTGCAAAGCTTCCTCACCAAACACCCTTTAGATAATCTTACCATTGACAAACAAGTCACTACAATTTTTCACAGCTCCTAAAAGGGAAAACTGAAGGGATTTCACTATTTTATAATATCTTACAGGACAAAACAATTTTCAATATACCATCAGTATTCCACAAATGGGAGAAGGAGCTACAGACGTCTATCTCTTCCACACAATGGGAATCTGCACTAAACAATATTTATCGTTCCTTTAAAAGTATAAACCATCAAGAAGCTATGATTAAGACTCTCTACAGATGGTACTTCTATCCTACCAGATTACATACTATCTACCCTACTACCTCCCCAGGATTTTGGAGAAAGTGCGGAAAACTGGGCACCCTTGCTCATGTACTCTGGCAGTGCCTAAAAATTAGACCTTTATAGACAGCAGCTCTCCATATTATCAAAGTTGTTACAGGTGCAACGAACCCCAAAATATTCTACTAGTGCCTAACATCTCAGACTACCAACCCATATGCACAGTTATATGCTATATGCACAGTTATTGCCCGGGTTCCAATGTCTACTAAATTGGTAATTACTAAGCACTGGAAAAGTACCATCACCCCACATATTAAGCAAGTGATCTATCTGGTCAACTCCTCCGATTCCTACGAACGAATGTATGACGCCTTGTCCCATACATACCAAAAGTTTGAGTTATATTGGTCTTCTTGGACAACTAGCAGACACTTCTCCTGTTAATCCCTATCTTTTCTCAGGCTTCTACTTTACCCGAGTACTCTGATTATCCCAATCCACCTTACAATTTGTATGTACCTCTACCACAGAATTTTTTTATTTTGTTCACCTCTGTTATTCCAGTTGATTATACTGATCTGCTTATCCTTTTCATATACCCTTTGTATATGCTCCCAGGGATCCACCCTGTATACATGTTGATGTTTCTATACTTTGTATCTTTATATAATATAAAATTCAATAAAAAAATTGAGAAAAAAAAGGAGTAAAGACTCAAAATGTCAACCAACTAAAAAAAAAACACGAGTAAAAAAGCTCATATAAGCAAAAATACAATTCATTTTTATTTAAAGAGAAACGTTTCAGTCACTTTTTATCAGGAGGTGCATGCTGGGAGATAAGGATAGGCAGACCAACCAATGAAAAGAACTTTGGCACAGATGAAATGCATAAAATAAAACCAAAACAAGATTACCATTGTGCAGGCTGTAGTGCTAGTCCGGATGCAGAGTCCATACTGGTTCCGAGTGTACAGCCAAGGATGCACCACTGCTGCCACAACCAATATGGCTGAAAAAGGAGTCACTGCTCAAGTGCAGCCACAAACGTGCCGAGTGCATGCGAACTGCTAGCTTGACTCCATCGGCGCCCGAGCGAAAACAATGCATCGCTCGCCACCAGGGGCAATAGAGCAGTCCCAGCATAGACAAGGATATGATTACAACAAGTGAGTGACAGTAAACAGATAAAAGCAATCACAGATGCACTTTACGGCGTGCCACAAGACACCAAATAATCTTAATCACAATTAATTGTACATGGAGAAGCTCAATATCGAATATATCTACAATAAAACACAATAAATAAATAAATGACGTATGATTAGGTGTGAGATAGTACAGGAAGTGAGTACAAGAAGTGCAATATTGTAATTAATCCAAAGGACATAAAAAATATGATATGTAAAGTAAAAAAAAAGGGATAATGAAAATCATAGCAAACCAAAATGTATAAAATGAAAAAAACAGACTAACTATGCCACTGTGAGTGAAAAATCCAAAATTGTAAGGGAATAGCAGTGAAAAAAGTGCTGTAAAAATCATATATGTAGATGACAATAATGCAAACCTTGAATCAACTTAATATGCAAACATGTGTTTGGTACCCTCCCCTGCTGCTATTGTTTGTCTACCTCTATATCCAGAAAATCATGTTCTATTTTTACCATGGTATGTAATTTCTCTTTAAAAATTATTGTATTTTTTGCTTATATGAGTTTTTTCTAAATGGTGGAATGCAACTTTACAAGTACTGTACACTGAAATGATAAAATTGCATAGCAGCATGGTGGACAACAGCCTTCTCCACCATGATGTCCTTCTTGAATAGTTGGTTTAGACCTGGATTTCTGGGTGATAAAGCCAACGGAAGAAATGCAGGAAATATACAGGCTAACAGGCTGGCGTTTATTAAGTGGTGCATACCTTAAAGTACAATAAACATTGGGCAGTTCTAAATATACAAGGGCTCAAGATATGCATTTACATACACAGCTCACCATATAAAAAATAATAATTTGTACAGGAACAATGAACAGGATTACACCTATATACATATTTCTTTGAAAACCTCAGGAAACATGAGCACAAATGAGGAGAGTTTATTTGGCAGTTCTTGTTCTCAGCCGTCTCTTCATTATAAGATGATCACTTTCCTTTTCTTTAGTGTCTATAATAATCTAAAAAAAAAAGAAGAAAGGAACATGTAACATCGGCACAGAAAGTTGAACAACATGATAAATACGTTGCTTTACACATTAAGAATTGATCCCTAGTTTTCCAGGTCCAGAGTCACAATTCTATAAACACTAGATCTGACACTGTCCATAGATCTGACACTGATCTCCCAGCATTCTTAGCAAGTGCACCATAACAGTGCTTTTATACATTAAAAACAAAAGAAATTATGCAGGATAGCTGCAAGACAGTAATCAAAATGTAATAATAAATGCAGACCATTAAAATGAAGGCATTAATGTCATACATTAACAGACCAGGCCGGCAAGATCAAGACCACTGTGACTATTCTCAGCCGCCTGGCACTGTGGCTATTAAAGGGCAACCTCTGCGATATCCAGATCCTCTAATAAATGAGGTTAAAGGGCAATTCCAGCAAATTTTCTTTTTCTTTTAAATCAATTGGTGCCAGAGATATGTAATTTACTTATATCTCAAGTCTTTCAGTACTTATCAGCTGCTGTATGTCAGACATAGATATGCAGGACATACGGCAGCTGATAAGTACTAGAAGACTTTTTTAATAGAATTAAATTACAAATCTCTGGCACCAGTTGATTTTAAAGGAAAAAAAATAATTGCAGTTGCCCTTTAAGTACTAGGTGCACATTCACAATTTAATAGTTATAGCCTTGAAATAATCAAGATGTTTATGACAAAATGCACTTTATATTGCACAAGGATTTTCCTTCTTATATAAAATAAGGGAAGTGTGTGTGTGTGTGTGTGTGTGTGTGTGTGTGTGTGTGTGTGTGTGTGTGTGTGTGTGCGTGTGTGATTTCTATTTCCTTATCTTCATCTCTAGTTTACATATTCCTTTCAATTGTCCTGAATCTAGCAAATTTCTTATCACTCCTAACAGAGCTGCACTGTTATTCCAATAACAATCAGCATATAGTATTAACAGGCAGAGAGACAAACAATGAAACATAAGGTGAAAAGGCTCAAGAGAGTTTTCATTCTAAGCAAGATAATAGAAAGATATACAGCAAGAAGCTGAGAGCTTAGTCTGTGTGGCTGAATACATTCCACTGCTGCCAGCCTTGGTCCTGTTTAAGAAGCAATAAAGAAAGCTGTCAGCACTTCATCATATGTTCATCTATACAATATTGTGTCCAATGTACTGGATAAAAGGAGTCTATGAATTGTGTAGATGACCAGAATGACTGCTGAACCAGGTACTACCATTATTAAATACCATATGCAGAATGTATCCTTGGTGTATCTAAAAGTTCACTTTATAAGATTGCATTATGGAATTCTATTATTAACAATGCATGACTAGTTCAGACAGATATAGTGGACAGATTCAATAAAGTAGTAACTATGCGTGTCCTAGAATCCATCACAATACAGCAAAATTGGGGTTAGGTGGAAGAGAGGAATACGGAGCTGCCAGACCCATCTGACAGCTGTTTATCTCCCATGGGAACACAGGATTGGGCATGAAAAAATTAAACATGCTAATGCTCCATACCTTTAAAGATCTACCATCAGAAGAAACTAAACACACTCCAATACTAATACCCCCCCCATCCAAATTCAATCTATTCAGTTTTCCCATCAAAATTGGGGACGACAATTTCTGTAGGATTGAATTTAGCTACCTACACATTCCCCTGCAGCAGCTACAACAATATATGAACACTTATATAGGGGGGTGCTGTGTTGAAGCACACCTCCTCTATGTGATCCATGTGCCCTTATAGGACATATGGACCAGGGTTATCATGATGGGTTGGCATTAGAGTAGGGCTGGGCGGTATACCGTCAAAATACCGATACCGTCTCTGGCGTCGGTTAACCGACCTCAACTCTGCCAGGATGGTATCTGCGGTATTTCCCCCCTCCCTCCTCCTCCCCTCACCCTGCGGCCGCATGCTCTGCTCCCCTCTTTTAATCTTCCTGAGGAGGAAGACTGGAGATCTGAGAGGCTGCGCACAGGCGTGCTGTGTGCTCAGCGCTGCGCTGGAAGCTGCACGGTGTGCCCTGCCTCCCCTCTCCCGTACATAAAGTGGCTGCTGGGGTCAGGTATGGGTCGGCACATCCTCCCCCCACCGGGCACCGCACTCTCTCCCGCACAGGAATCCTCGGCGCCCCGTTATCTTTTGGCAGTGCTGGAAGCAGCCGTGTGTGACGATCTGCCCGGGACGCTGCCGGCAGATATATGTGCCACAGCACTGAGTGAAAGGGGGCAGAGGATTCCTGTGCAGGAGAGAGAGAGAGAGAGAGCGCGGTGGCCGGTGGAGCATGGAGGTGCCGACCTATACCTGACCCCAACTGTATGTGCTGGAGGGGGGGGGGGGGGGGGCGCAGAACAGCATGTGACAGTGACTGGGGCAGATATTAGATAGACAGATATAGGAGATAGATATAGATAGATAGATAGATAGAACTCCTATCTATCTATCTATCTATGTCCCTTCCTATATCTCCTATCTATCTCTCTATCTAGTAAGTAGATAGCCCACAGCACCCAAAGGGATAACGGTGCAAAGCATAGATTTATTCAAAAAAACATAGTGCAGCACATTGGGGTTTTTTTTTTAAATAAATCTACGGTTTGCACCGTTAACCATTTGAGTGCCGTGGGCTATCTACTTACTATTTGAATACAGTCAAGAGTCAAGACCTAGGTCCGCTGGCACCAACCCCACACCAATTGAGCAGTGCTGCTTTTTCTCTTTTTTTGTATCTATCTTCTATTTATCTATAGATATTGATTTAGGCCATTATCGCCCATCCCTACATTAGAGACGAGTGAACCTTGAGTATGCTCGGGTTTGTCCGAGGTATTTGATTAGTAATGGCTGGAGAAGTTGGATGCAGCCCCAGCCACTGCTAATCAAATGGCAAGAGTTTGGGTTCGGACGAACCAAAGCGTGCTCAAGGTTAGCTCATGTCTAGTTGGCATCTTTCAACATTTAATTCAATGATTCCACACTCAAACACGTTTACTTGCTAGGCATCAGATGTTGTTTCTGCAACAACACTGCCCTGGGTGGAAAGTGCCTGTATAGCCAACCAAAAGAATGGGCAGATCATGAAGCTTACAGCTACCCTCTAGGTTTTACGCAGTCTTATACAACACACTACTATACAAGCAGCCAGCTGTCTACTTACCGCAGGAGCGGGAATGTCTAGCGGAGCCGAAATTTCAGTAGTGTACAATTTTCTTCGTGATCTTTTCGGCTTATTTTCATCAGCATTTTTGCCAGTGTTCGCATCTGTGCCTTTTGGAGCTCCAATAGTTTCAAGGAATTTTTTTGCTTAAAAACAAGAATAAGGTCTTTAATTTCCTCACCTCACAAGATTGCAAAACCTGTTCAGAAAAGCACTGGTAAAAAAAAAAAAAAATGGCAGAGCTTCAATGGTACAATACCTTTGGTCTGAAAAATGGAAGGAGAACTCTGTAGAAATTCCCCAAGCTTCTGTAGTGTACCATCTTTCTTCTGAGAGGATGCAGTACTGGACGTAGATGGATGCTTGGTCAGCGTCAGTTTCTGGAAACAGAAATTATTTTTAAACACTGCAAATAAAAATTATGTAATTCTTCTGTAAGGTTACAATAAAACACGTCATCAACAAATAATAAAGAAAAACTAAGAATAAAAGGTCTCCATACACATTAGACATGTGTTGATTGAACCTGAAAATTTTCATAGGGCCAGTCAGCTGGGTCACGTATGGGGGGGCCTTCTGACTCCCCTACCACAGGTAATGCTGGAACATATCAGCATATATGTAGTGGCGGTAACGTTAAACCCCCCCCCCAAAAAAAAGAAAACATTTTTATGCGGTTTATCCACTTCTACCGCTAATCAAAGGCTACAGAGCAAACCAATGGATGAGGCAACTATATGTCAATGTAGCTGAATATACAGTTAGTGACTATGAGGAGAGATACATGAAAATGATATAACATTAAAGAACATCAGAATGTTAGACATATCAACTTCATCGGCTACTCTATTGTATTTAAATAGAAACAACTACAAACTGACATACAGACCTTTGAGCCATGGATGCTTGTTGCAGGACTTGCCAAGGACGATGGAGTCATTTTATTAGTTCTTGTATTTTTCCTATTTTCACTTTTCACAACATCCTGGTCACAAAAAGGAAAAGAAAAACTTACAAGATGAAATATGTCAACAAGACTCAAGAGTAAGAAAGTGCCACTCTACCACCACCTAGAATGTTGCCTGGACTCTCTAACTGATATAATGGGATGGTGGAAAGGAGCCTCCTCATGCACGAAGATATCATAGCTAGAACATTATAGTCCTGATCTTGTATACAGTAGTGCCTACCCTACAGTACCAATTAAAGGGGTTATCCAGGATTAGAAAACACACAGATAATTTCTTGGAAAAACAGCACTGCTTCAGGAACAATGCTGTTATAGTCTTCTACACCTAGATAACCCATTTAGTCATGGAAGCCCTGTGTTTTAGTGCCTTTGGTGACTATAAACCTCCATCTTTGTGCCTATAGGTGATATTTCATCGTAGAATCAGAAACTATTTCTCACAGAGGCAATATCTTTTACATTACTGCAAATATGTTTGCCAGAATCATGAAGCGTACAGAAAATTTGCAAAGTCAATAAATGTGGTGCATGTCATTTGAGACTTTGAGTCTTTAATGAGTTTCACACACCATTATTCTGGGTGCGACAAAGGGCGCAGGCCTCAGTGAAAGGGGTTTGGGGTGCTGTTGCTCTAAATTTGCCATACATTTTAGGGCACAAACCTCATTTGAAGTATGCAAACTAATAGCTGATCTAAGGGCTGTATTACATGGCCCGACCGATGCTCTATAACTGTAGCAGCCTGTCACTTTAGAGAACAGCTCTGAAATTGCACCGGCGGCTGCAGGAATCATGGAGAAGAGGTAATGTATGAACTTTCTTATTTTCTTTACAGATTCGTCGGTTGCGTATCGCAACTTTAACCCCTTAGCGACCCATGACGTACCTGGTACGTCATGGTGCCGCGGGGGGTGTTCAGAGCGGGGTCCCGCCGGGACCCCGCTCTAAACGGCACCGATCCCGGCTGCAATCTGCAGCCGGGCAGTGCCTCTATTAGCCGGCGCGGGTCCCGTTGCCGCGCCGGCTAATTAAGCACTTCAATGCAGCTGTCAAACCTGCAAACATCCCTGGTGTCTAGTGGGAGATCTGTTCTTCTGCCCGTGTCGGGCCTCAGCGTCGGAATGACACTGATCCCGGCTCGGCAATAGATTGCTATGGCCTGCAGCAGGCCATAGCAATCTATGACCGATCTGATGGATCTTTGCTGTGTATATACACAGCATTGATCTCTATGAGAGATCAGTGTTTTGTATATACAAGTCCCCCAGGGGGGCTTCTACTTTATGTAAAAAAAAAAGTAAAAAAAAGTGTTTTTATTAATAAAAAAATCCCCTCCCCTAATAAAAGTCCAAATCACCCCCCTTTTCCCATTTTATAAATATAAATTATTAAATAAACAAATAAATAAACATATTTGGTATCGCCGAGCACGTAATCGCCCGAACTATTAATTAATCACATTACTGATCTCGCACGGTAAACGGCGTCAGCGCCCAAAAATTCCAAAGTGCAAAATTGTGCATTTTTGGTCGCGTCAAATCCAGAAAAAAATTTAATAAAAACTGATCAAAAAGTCGTATATGCGCAATCAAGGTACCAATAGAAAGAACACATCATGGCGCAAAAAAGAACACCTCACACAGCCCCATAGACAAAAGGATAAAAGCGCTATAAGCCTGGTAATAGAGCAATTTTAAGGAACATACATTTGTTAACAATGGTTTGAGTTTTTTACAGGCCAACAGATAATATAAAAGTTATACATGTTATATATCATTGTAATCGTAACGACTTGAGGAACATGTATAATAAGTCAGTTTTACCATAGGGCGAACGGCGTAAATGCAAAACTCCCCGAAATCAAAACAAATTCGTTTTATTTTTCAATTTGACAGCGCAAATTATTTTTTTCCGGTTTCGCAGCATATGTTATGGAAAAATAATGCCTGTCACTGCAAAGTACAATTTGTTTCGCAAAAAATAAGCGCTCAAATAAGTCTCTAGGTGAAAAAATGCAAGCGCTATGGACTTTTAAACATAAAATGGAAAAAGCAAAAGCGCAAAAACGAAAATTGGCTTTGACCTTAAGGGGTAAAACAATTTTAGTAAATCTGGGTCTATATACATTAAATTGGCCACATTTCCATGTCTGCTCTACGATCTGGCTTGCTTCGGGGTTTCCCGGCTGCACGTCCCGCTCAGCCAATAAGTGTACTGCGTCAGGGCAGCAAACTGATTGGCTGAGCGGGACGTGCGGCCGGGAACCCCTGAAGCAAGCAGGATTGCGGAGCAGGTAATGTACATGCTCCGGCCGATAATGGGGCGGTCACCCGACATAATGGCAGCGGGATGTTCATCCCGCTGCGAGTATGTCTGCCCATGGACTTTACAGGGCAGGGATTCGCAACGGATCTCACTGCGAATTTGCAGCAAGAAATCCGCTGCGGATGCGTCATGTGTGAAGGCACCCTAAACTGGGTTCGCACAATGTATTTTTTAATGCAAAATATAAAAAACATTGAGTTCTATATGTGAAAACAGCTCTGCCAATAACATTTTTGCAATGTAATGATTATTTGCAGTAATAACTTTTCACTTTTCCCTTCAAACACAATAAAAAAAAAAACACTAAACTTAACCCCTTAAGGACAGAGCCTGAAATGGCCTTAATGACAGAGACAAATTTTATGAAAATGACCTGTGTCATTAATAACTTCGGGATGTTTTTACCTATCCGGCTGATTTTGAGATTGTTTTCTCGTGACATATTGTACTTTACATTTCTGGTAAATTGGAGTCGATATTTATAACGTTTATGAAAAAAAACAAATAACGTGAAAAATTGTGAAAAAATGCATTTTTCCAACTTTGAAACTTTTTTGCTTATACAGAAAGTGGTTATACCACATACATTATATATTAAGTAGCATTAGCAACATGTCTACTTTATGTTGGTGGCATTTATTAAACTATATTTCATTTTTTAGACAATAGAAAGCTTAAAACATAAGCAGCAAATTTCCAAATTTTCAGTAAAATTTCAAAATCAGATATTTTTAGGGACCTGTTCAGGTTTAAAGTGTATTTGAGGGGACTGTATGTTAGAAAGCCCCACAAAGCACCCCATTTCAGAAACTGCACCCCCCACACTCTGCAAAAGCACATCCAGAAAGTGTTTTAACCCTTTAGGAGAGTCACAGAAATAAAAGCTAAGTGTGTAAGAAATTTGAAAACCTAAAAAACACCCCTAAAGGGACACCATTTAGAAAACTACACCCCTCAAGGAATGTAACAAGGGGTGCGGTGAGCATCTGGACCCCACAGGTGCTTCACAGATTTTCAGAATAATGTGGCGTGAAAAAAGAAAAATGTATTTTTTACACTATAACGTTATTCTAGCCTTCAATTTTTCATTTTCACAATGGGATAAAAGGAAAAAAAAAACACAAAGCGTGTAGCGCAGTTTCTCCAGAGTACAGAAATACCCCACATGTGGACATAAAGCGCCATGTGGGCGCAGGGCAAGCCTCCTAAGGGAAGGAGCGCCATTTGGATTTTTCATTTTTTCACTTTCACGGCACAAATGTGCCCGTCATCAAGGGGTCCATATCCTCACTGCACCCCTTGTTAGATTCCTTGAGGGGTGTAGTTTCCAGAATGGGGTCACTTGTGGGGGGTTTCCAGTGTTTTGGCAGCACGAGGGCTCTGTAAATGTGACATGGAGTTCATTATCCATTCTGGCCGATACCAGCTTCCAAAATCCAAATGTCGCTCCTTCCCTTCGGAGGCTTGCCCTGCGCCCACATGGCGCTTTATGTCCACATGTGGGGTATTTACGGACTCGGGGGAAAATGCTCTACACATTTTGTGTGTTTTTTTCTCTTTTAACCCCTTGTGAAAATGAAAAATTTAAGGCTAAACCAACACTATAGTGTAAAAAAATTAATATTTCATTTCACGCCACATTGTTCCACATTTGTGCCCGTCACCAGGGGGGTCCATATGCTCACTACACCCCTTGTTACATTCCCTAAGGGGTGTAGTTTCCATAATGGGGTCACTTGTGGGGGGTTTCAACTGTCTTGGCAACACAGCCCTCGAGATCCATTCCATTCCAAATCCAGCCTCCAGAACCAAATGGTGCTCCTTCCCTTTGGAGGCTCACCCTGCACCCGCATGCCGCTTTATGTCCACATGTGGGGTATTTTCGTACTCAGGGGAAATTGCTCTACACATTTTGTGTTTTTTTATCTTTTGCAGGATTTGGGTGTCCCTTCCTTCATACACTCTAAGGGTACGTGCACACTGCGGAATCGCGACAGATATCCCTTCACGCATTCCGCAGCTGGCACCCACCGGCAAACTGATGCAGGCGTGCGTCTCAGTCCGTGTCATAGAATCCATTCTAGGCACGGGCGGATTCCGCTCTCCGACCAATGTGTTCATTCTTTGGATGGACGATGGAATCCGCCCGTTCATAGAATGGAGTCTATATCACGGGTGGAGACGCGCGCCCACATCAGTCCGCCGGTAGGTGCCAACTGCGGAATGCACAAAGGGTTATCCTTCGCCATTCTGCAGTGTGCACGTACCCTAAATCTGTAAGTGTACCCTGAGGTACTCTCACAGAGTTTGGAGAATTTCACGCCATACCGTCAACTCTTATTGGGACGTTACTGGGGGAAAAGACGTGTCTGGGGGGCATCGTACGCTACGCTACCCCCAGACATGTCACTGGATGATGAGGAGGATGAGGATGAATGGAGGAAAAAAGGATCCCCCCATTCATCCTCACTGGCTGTTTCAGATGCCTCCAATAATAGCGTATGCGTCCGACGCCGAAAACACCCTGGGGGCCATCTTTATACCGGGACTAGTATATGGGGTATGTAAATGTGTTCTGGTGTAGTGTAAAACTTTATTCCATGTAGTGTGGTTTAGTGTAGTGTTTTTTTACGGTTTTGTTGACAGTAAGAAAAAATATATCAGCAGACAGTGGCGGTAGGATATAGGGGGGAAAAACGCCCCTACGCCAAAAAGGAGGAGTTGCTGATCACCGAAGACCGAACGAACCCGGAAGTGGCGGCGACAAGGAGAAGAGGACGCGCGAGACCGCGAATCTTCGTTCCGGAGGCCAGGATCAGGTGAGTATGGTACACCTGCACCACACACACCTGTTCTGCACCCCTCAGCTACCTAGCTGAGGAGTGCAGAACCCGGCCGGACACTTTTTAACTGTTAGATCGCCGTGATGGACAGCACCAATCGCCATTGCTTTCCGGGTCACCCGGAAAGCTGTATTCAGCTGCTATCAGCTGATCTGTATTGATCAGCCGATAGCAGCGATCGTCGGCACGGTGGGGGGGGAGGCGTGGGGGGGGGGGGGGGGGGTCAATCACAGTAATCACCCCCCATGCCGACGAGCAGAGATGGCCTGCTAAACATTACAGCAGGCCATCTTCCCCGACCGCTGTGTGTGAACACCCAGCGATCGGGTAAACATTGGGCATAAATTTACGCCCTGGTGCATTAAGTACCAGGCTGCGAGGGCGTAAATTTACGCCCCATGTCGTTAAGGGGTTAAAGGGGGGGGGGCGGGGGACACTGTAAAACCAGCCTAAAATACCACTAAAAAAAACTCTGCAGTTCTCCCCTGAATGCCTGGTTAATATATACAGTTTACATATGAATGCACACTATTCATTCACATCTCTGCTTCTAATGAACAATTTTCGAAGAGTTACATAACATTGAATACATTAATGAGTTTGTAATAAATTAACAAAATCTTGCAAAAAACATTAAAGTTAAACCTAAGGTAAAACCTTCAGAAACAAAAGTAAAATGAGTGATATATTTTTAGTATTTCCTGGAAAAAGAAATCACTTGAGTGTAACATACATTTCAAAAAGGCTTTCACATATATACTAGGATGCTATATAGGATTGCGGGATAAAGTGCACAACCCTTGAAGTATATGGAGGATAATGAGCCAAATGGATATTGAAGATATGACAGGAACAAGATGCACAGGATAAAAATCAATCAAAAGACAGGCAATGCAATGGAGCTGGACAAACCAATGAGTACACAAATGCACAAGATAATAATAAGTGCACAGCACGTAAGGAAAACTTTCTATTTCAGTAATGATAAAAAGTCAGTTTCTAGAGAATCCAGTATACTGAGGAGCAGGTTCTTTACAGCAGATTTATCATCTGGATCAGTGGTGGCCAAACTAAATGGTCTCTGTAGCCACTGGAGACCTGTATTCAGCTACATGTGCTTCCACACTATATTAATGAGGAGTAACAGGCACTGAACTCTGGATCAATGACAGTCATGGTGCGATAACATGGAGCAATTATCATTCAAATTTTTCAAATTTGAGCTCTGCTTATGTAAACACAGCGAATGATCAAGCGACGAGCGAGAAATCGTTCATTGTGATCTTTCAACATGTTCTCAAATAGTTGTTGGTTGTTTGCTAAAAATTTGCAGATCGCTACGTCTAGCAGTCTATCACAGATTCACCATAAAGTATGAGATGGGCTTAGGCGATCTTAAAATGATCGCAAGAACGATGTTTTTCAAACGATTTCTCTCTTCGTCTAAACGCTGACAGTTATAAAAATCAAATTGTTGCTTTAAAATCGATAAATGGTCGATTGGACGAATTATCGCTCCATTTAACGGACCATAAGGTGATATAATGGTCACCAATGTATCACTGTATGCACCAAAGAAAAATGTGAAATTCTCTAGGCAAAGATTTAGCTTCTTGTGATGTACTGTATGTGACACTGCCACAGCTCACCAATGAGATGATCCATAACTACAGTATTTTCCTGCGTATAAGACTACTTTTTAACCCAGAAAAGCTTGAAAGCTTCTAGATCAGGCAGTCCTTCACATTTTCTGGGACCGCAGAGTACTTTGATTGTGCAGTTTACCGCGCTATTGCTCATCTCCTATTAAAGGGGTAGTGCGGCGGTAAAAAATTATTCACAGAATAACACACATTACAAAGTTATACAACTTTGTAATGTATGTTATGTCTGTGAACGGCCCCCTTCCCCGTGTCCCACCACGCCTACCCGTGTACCCGGAAGTGTAGTGCATTATACATTACCTGATCCGTGTCTCGCCCGTCCGCCATCTTGTGCCAAACGTCATCTTCGGCCTGCCGGCCCGAGCACCTCCGATCTTCCCGAGTGCCGGGCGCCCTCTGCCGCGTCATCAGCCGCTGAGCCGCGATTGGCCGAGCACAGTTATGCTCAGCCAATCGCGGCTGAGCAGCTGATGACGCAGCAGAGGGCGCCCGGCACTCGGGAAGATCGGAGGTGTTCGGGCCGGCAGGCCGAAGATGACGTTTGGCACAAGATGGCGGACGAGTGTCGACACGGATCAGGTATGTATAATGCACTACACTTCCGGGTACATGGGTAGGGGTGGTGGGACACGGGGAAGGGGGCCATTCACAGACATAACATACATTACAAAGTTGTATAACTTTGTAATGTGTGTTATTCTGTGAATAATTTTTTACCGCCGCACTACCCCTTTAAACCCTACCTACTGCTGGGTGTAACAGTAGCTGTATCATGACTGAGGACCTCCCCACCCCATCTGCCATGATAACTGAAAGGTGACCCAAAATTGCATGGGGGAGTCAAGCGGCATTGGATGCCAGAAGTCATTCAAGTATTTAAGTTCTGCAGTCACCTCTGACCGCATCATCTAGGTCACAGGTGTCAAATTCAGGCACTCCAGCTGTTGCAAAACTACAATACCCATGATGGGTATTGTAGTTTTGCATCAGCTGAAGGGCCTGAGTTTGACACCCCTGATTTAGGTGGTTAAACAGCTGGCAACCATGTGATCTCCCATGTTCGCTAATAGCAGCCGACACACTCCAGGCATCTAATAGGCTCAAATCCTGGGCCTTCTCTATAGATCTTTATTGCCACCATGGATATATCTGTCATGAGAAATTGAAGGAGAAGTCCAGTGAAAAAGTAATGTATTGCCCCCCAAAAGTTATATAAATCACCAATACACACTCATTACGGGAAATGCTTATAAAGTGTTTTTTTTTCCCTGCACTTACTACTAAATCCATCCTCTCCAGCAGCCACGGCCCCCACAGCTCTGGGAGTCGGGTCGTGACATCACCATTTTATCCAGGAAGTAAAGTCTTGATGCAATAGTAAGTACAGGGAAAAAACACTTTATAAGCATTTTCCGTAATAAGTGTATATTGGGGATTTGTATAACTTTTGGGGGGCAATAAAATATTTTAATAACATTTTTCACTGGACTTCTCCTTTAAGGGGTTAAAGGCATTTTCTGGGAAGTCTTTTTAAATGTCATTCTGACATGTCCTTTATGCCAAAACTTATACAATATTTTTCTTAGGATTAGGATTTTTGCTGCTTCTAACCAAGGGTCCCATCCACAGAACTTTGTATCAGCCCATCTCTTGGCACAAAGTTTTACTGCTAGTTTAATTAAATCAGCTGCTGGGCAGAATTACATAAGAACAAAATCTTAATCCATAAGAGATTTGAGGGCACAGCTACAAAGAGTCCGAGCGGCTTAATCTCTGCAAGTGTTTCTCTTAATTAACCTTCATTATTAAAATGAAGCTTTATAGAAAACTGTAGGCAATCCATAATAGATACATCCTGGATTAAATGAGTACACTAACAGCAGCCAAATATTCCTTTTATATAACTCATTAAAATCGGAGATCATGTAGCTGTTTAGTAGAGAACAGTCTGCATACGGGGGATGAAGCTCATGAGATGGTTAGTTCAAAGGGAAAAAAAATGTAATTGTCCACAATAAGGTATTCTGGCAATGAGTCACACATATTTAGGATTATTTATTAAAGGACAAGACAGAGATGATAAAAAATATTGTCAATCTTCAAACTGAAATTGTTTGGCACTAGTTCCATGAAAGATGCTGTAGCCTGACCTCTAACAAGTTACTTTATCTTCTCTGCTGTCACCACAGTGCCAAAACAGCTTTGAGCTGGGCAGTTATGTATCAATCTGATATCTAGGACTGTATAACCTATAAGGTACACTATAAATCAGACATTAATTGCATAACCTGACCACACTCTGGCCTGCCCGAGGTGATCGGGTAGAGGAAAAAAGCCAAAGCTGCTGATTTACCCAATTTTCACAACTCCCATTAAAGGTGCATATCCTGCGGATATGTCATTAGTCTGCCAGATAGGTATACCCCTTAAACCCAACAATTTCTATTATCCCATATAATGCACAGTCTCAATCACTATTCCTGCAGTGGCATCTGTTTCATCCCAGCTCTGCCATATCCATATATTTCATCTGGAAATCTGGATCATGTGACCTCAGGTGAGTCACCAGCTTGATTTTCAAATCTTAAATATGCCATCAATCCCATGATGCATCAGCGCAGCAACACATGGACAGCAAGAGCTAGTATGATCTCTGTCTACTAGGAGGACATTTTTTTTATCAACTGTAATAATTAAAAAAAAAAAAAAAATGACTGCCGTATAAAGTCAGACAGGCAGAAGTGGCGTTTATTTAATATATATTTAAGAATGAGTGCCTTTTAAAGTCAACCATTATTTTCTCTAGTGATCGGCCATTAATCCTTTAATAAACAAACCCAACATACAAAGACAACTAATGGGGTCTACATGAAGTATGATTTATAGGTAATGAATTCACCCACACACCATGATGGAAATTCAATACCTGACAAACGTTCCCAGACCCCTCTGTCTCTTTACATCTAATTTTCCAGCAGCTTGAAAGCATTTTATTCTTAAAGAAAATCAATCAGAAAAACAATTATTAAAGTTAAAGTGTATGGTCCAGTTGGGGATTTACATGAGCAAGCTAAGATACTTCTATACTTCTACTTATATATACATATATAGAAACAAAAGGCCCAAAACCAGCATTACCTGCTCCAGGTCGGTGCTTTTCCTCTTTCTTGTGGTTCTTGATATTTTTACAGTCACCGGCGAGTTATCACCATGTTTCACTTCCATTTTGTTAGGCTTCACTGGGCTAAAACTTATTTCCATCTGAGGTTTTGGAAATCTGCTGGTTCTTCCATTCTCCGTAGAAATCATAGAGGAATCTAACACCGCATCTGATCCATCCTGTGACTATGAAAAATATCATTATACATTGAAAGATGTGACATATCTGACAGGGTAGAATGAAATATTTTCAGACAGCAAAATGACTGGGATTCCTTAAGATTTCTTTTATTTAGTAATATTCTATGAAGTGCATATGCAATAACTTCTACAGTTATTTAATAGAACTACAAGTCAACACCATATTATTAGATAAAGACAGACTACGCCAGCAGAGGACTATAATAACTAATCATGTAAGGAAATAATTATTGTAAATAGGATTAGAGTTCTTGGTAACTAGCAACATGGGACTAGAGCTTCATTGTTATCTCTCACCTACAGCTCTGCTAGCAAATTAAAATGCATAAAGAGGTTCATTACTAAGTTCTCACCTGAGTTTCAGATGCCGTATTGTTACTGCTGCAGGTGGAAGATTTCTTGTCTTTGCAAGGCCTTGTAGAATCATCTTGAGTTTTCATCACCTGTGTTACAAAGTATCAAGAGAACAGTGAAAAGTGTCCCTGTCATTTAAAAAACCTTCGACCCACATCATAGAGACACATTGAAAGCATTGATCAGTTGGAGTCTGGATGCAAAGACCCTCCCCCGATCTCTAGAAGAAATGAGAAGTGCTTGTTCCGCTCACTATAGAAGACAGGCTCCACAGACTTTCTATAGAATCCATCTCGTGCAGCTGTGGTGAGAAGAAGCGCTCAGCAGAGTACTTCTTACAATTTGTTCTGGTCAAATATTGTGTTGTTTTAATGACTAAATGACTAACCACCAGGTACATCACTTTGGATTTTTTATATTAACAGACCCCTGCAGGTATGCTGGTGGTGCAGTCTTTTTTTGAACCAAAGCCTGGTTCTCACGCATGGTGCTGCTCTATTCCCAAGCACTGGCCCACCCTGGAGCACTGGGGGGAAAGCCACCAGCCACCAGTGTGACAAAAACCCCTTCCCCTCTATGATGCGGCTCCATTAATGATTCAGGTGCTCTTGAATAGACCAGTGCCGTGTGCAACGTTTCAAGAAAAGGATTGCGCCAGCAGCATCCCGGTCTGTTAATGTAAAAAAAAAAAAAAAAGAAAAAAAAGAGCGATGTACCTAGTGGAACATTTGCTTTTAACAGACACTACATTTTCGTTTGTTAGGGTACAAACCCACTTGACGTATTTGCTGCGTGAATCAGTCTTAAAAATAAGCAGGCAAAACGCAGGTTGGCTTTATACGATTGTTCTGCGTTAAAATACGCAATTGCGTATTTTTGAAGCGTGAAGCTTGTTGTTAGCAAAGCATCAGTTAACAACCTGTGCGAAAAACACATGTAGCTTCACGCTTCAAAAATACGCAATTGCGTATTTTAACGCAGAACAATTGTATAAAGCCAACCTGCGTTTTGCCTGCTTATTTTTAAGACTGATTCACGCAGCAAATACGTCAAGTGGGTTTGTACCCTTACCTTTATTTATTTATTTTTACTGGAAAGCCAAAAAAAGTATTATTCTTATTATTATAAAGAAAAATTACTATTTCACAAAGCAAATATGTACCTGAAAACTAACAATACAGTCTATAAAAGATAAAGTGCAGGAACAAACTAAAGATCATTACAAGTAATGCCATTTAATGTATACTTTTATCCTGTATAGCTGGTGGATTGGTTCAGAGTGGTAAGAATGCAGGAAAATTCAGAATACACAAATCACACCATGCAAATGCTGCCATCAATTCATCCACTCTCTAGGGGGCTTCTGAAATTTGTAGGACATCCAAAAACTGATGGTAACATGAGTTGTGTATCTGGTGTGTGTGTGGACCATGTCCGTGTGTAACTGTGTGCTTGTGTGATCTACTGTATGCTCAGTATCCAACCTGGGTGGAAGGTAAGCACATAAAAGATGCAACCTTAAGATAAACCTTAAAGGACAAGTGCCATGAAAAACTTTTTCCCAGTAATTGAAGCACATTACAAAGTTATATAACTGTGTAATGTGCTTCAATCACCTATCTGCCTCCCTTCCCTGTCTTTTCCCCCGTCCACCCCCCACCAGGAAGTGTCCTGACTCACACAGACCTGATTACTGTCGTCACCGTCACCAAGCTCTTCTCTCAGCTCCTTCTCCTGTTACACTAGCCTCCCCCCTCCCCTGCCTTGTCAGGTGACTCAGCTTGCTCACCTCCGATTGGCTAAACAACTGCAAGCCATCACTTGTCACATGTCATGCTTATCTTCCCTCCGACTGACTCTGGCACATAGGCAGCTCCCCCCTCCCCTTATACCCTCTCTCCTGCTGCGTGGACTCAGGGAAGGAGTCATGTCACTAGAGAAGATAAGCTGAGCAAGCAGAGTCACCTGACTAGGAGGGGAGGGGGAGGCTGCTGTAACAGGACCTAGAGCAGCCCTCCTGCTGATGACTCATCCTCACAAGAAGGAGCTGCCTGGTGACGGTGACAGCAGTAATCAGGTCTGTGTAAGTTTAGTGCACTTCCTGGTGGGGGGGGGGGTGGAGGGGGGAAAAGACAGGGAAGGGAGGCAGAAAGGTGATTGAAGCATATTACAGAGTTATATAACTTTGTAATGTGCTTCAATTACTGGGAAAAAGGTTTTCATGGCACTTGTCCTTTAAGTACTGGGACAGTGCATACATGGCTATGTTCAATAGTGAACATTTAAGACAGACACCAGGTTTCCTTTCTGAAAGGTCAATAGCACCCTCTTCCCCACCTAAAAAATAATGTACAGACTGTTACTATAATGTAAACATAGTCTTACAGGTTTTGCAATCCCAATATTTTCCATCTCCTCAGCAGTAGTGGCTAAAGACAGGGAATGCTCCAGCTCTGCTACTTTCTCCTGGTACTCCTTGATGGTGGCCTCCCTTACAGCTAGTTGCCTCTTCAGTTCTTCCACCGCAGAGGAATCCTTAGTTAATAATTAAGAAATAATATCATCATTGTTAAAATAGAGGTTGAGTAATGGAAAAGAACAATTTGTATAATAATGCAGAGTAAAAGATGGTTGGTAATCAAATCTGTATGGATACATTTGTCTGATCTATAATCTATATCAATAGCTCATATACTTTATATGTACATATATGGCATGTATACACAGTGTTAACAAGGCAATAGCAGCAAATCATAGAGAGATAGCTTAGAAAACACAGAATACAGTGCACATACTGGAGGGAGAAGAGGTTCTCCTCTATTGGAGCTTTTTAGGATTTCAATTTCTTTCTCTTTCTCAGCATTGCTAGTAAGTAAGTTCTTCAACTGCGCTTCCAATGCGAAGAGGAGACTATCCCGTTCTTCCCGCCACTTCTGTAGTGTATTATCTTTCTCAGCCAGCTGAGCAGCGAGTTTTTCCTAGAAAACCAAGTGGATGTGAAAGCAAATTACACTCATTACAATTCCATTTTACTTCCTAAAATAGTATATTACCAATGGAAATGCAAAAGCTATGCCAAGGTGCATGACGTAATGCAGTGGCGTAGCTACCATAGAGGCAGGGAAGGCGGTTGCTATGGGGCCCGTGGAGGGAGGGGGCCCAGGGAAGATAAGAGCTTCCTGTGTCCTTTTGCTTAACCCCTTATTTACTGCAGTGTATAAGTAACCCAGTGTTCTCTTACATGCTGCCAAACAAAAAAAGGGTTAATACAGAAGACAATTAGCTCTCTGCCTGACTACAGCAAAAGGTAGTCTGCTCTTGCACCTATCTATATATTCATAGGATTCTGTGTGTGTGTGTGTGTGTGTGTCTGTGTTTCTGTGTCTGTGTTTCTGTGTCTGTGTTTCTGTGTGTGTGTTTCTGTGTGTGTGTTTCTGTGTGTGTGTTTTTTTGTGTGTGTGTGTGTGTGTGTGTGTGTGTGTGTGTGTGTGTGTGTGTGTGTGTCCCATACAGTTTTTTGCTATGGGGCCCCGTGAATCCTAGCTATGCCCCTGACGTAATGTGCAATGACTTAAAGGGGTACCCCAGGAAAAATGTATTTTTAAATATATTACATAAGGAAAGTTATACAAATCCCTAATATACACTAATTATGGGAAATACACATATAGTGCTACTTCCCCTAATTTAGTAGATCAGGCAGTGACATCACGCCTCAAGTGTATGTTCCGGCAGAGGGTGCACGTAGAAGTATAGAATTAGAATAGACGCCTTCACCCTCTGTCCCATCCTGCTGCCTGTCTCCCTCCCTGGTCCTATTACACCTCCTGCCTAATTAAAGGGCAGCGGGGTGGGCGCTCCTTATCTGACGCTCACACCGCTGAGGAGGCCCCTCCTTGTCCTCTGAGCCCGTCTCCCCCCTGCGCCTCAGTGCTTACCCCGCCGCCTGGGCGCATGCAGAAGCACTCACTTGCCACCCGGTCCCGGCTGGGTGATTGCTCCTGTACCTTCTCCCAAGCAGCTGCCCGTCTTCCCTCAGCTAACCTGTGGCTTATACACAGCGCAAGAGCGGTTGGGGTAAGCACTGAGGTGCAGCGCTGTGTATCTGCTCACCCCGCTGCCCTCTCCTGCGCTGTGTATTAGCCGCAGGTTAGCTGAGGGAAGACTGACAGCTGCTTGGGAGAAGGTGCAGGAGCGCTTACCCAGCCGGGACCGCGCGGTGGATGAGTGCTCCTGCATGGGACCGGGCAGCGGGGTAAGGGCTGAGGCACAGGGAGAGACAGGCTCAGAGGATGGGAGGTGCAGAAGGGGCCTCCGCAGCAGGGTGAGCGTCAGATAAGGAGCGCTCAGCCCAACTGCCTGGAACCGGGTATTAGATGTAATAGGACTGGGGAGGGAGACAGGCAGCAGGATGGGACGGAGGGAGGGAGAAGCCAGAAGGTGTCTACTCTAATTCTATACTTCTACATGCGCCCCCTTCCGGAACATATACTTGAGATGTGACGTCACAATTTTTTTTTAGGAAGTGAGCCTGCCTGATCTCCTAAATTGAAGGAAGTAGCACTATATGTGTATTTCCCATAATTAGTGTATATTAGGGATTTGTATAACTTTCCTTATGTAATAACATATTTAAAAATACATTTTGCCCGGGGTACCCCTTTAAAGGAGAAGTCCGGCGATTTCTAAAAGCTGACAGTCTGAAGTAGAAAGTGATTACAAGTAATAACTTATCTCCCCCGTGCCTGCAGTGAGCGGCATGAGGAGGCACGGAATCTCCCACCGGGCTCCGGGAACTTCGGGGTGTCCATGTCATGACCCGGCTGATGGACTGGCCGCTCAGCTATCCAGTCACTGATAAGATAAGCGGCCAG
The DNA here is from genome assembly GCF_027789765.1 of Dendropsophus ebraccatus. Taxonomy (NCBI): domain Eukaryota; kingdom Metazoa; phylum Chordata; class Amphibia; order Anura; family Hylidae; genus Dendropsophus; species Dendropsophus ebraccatus. The sequence continues at coordinate 52,293,765 of NC_091461.1, read as the reverse complement.
TCCATCCACTCGCACAGGCCTTTGATTTATTTTCAACGTGTATGGTGGTTAAAGCTTTTTTTCTCTGACATTGTGCACTAATTCATCTGTATCAACATACTGTATTGTCCTGCGTAAGACTACTTTTTAACCCAGGAAAATCTTCTCAAAAGTCAGGGGTCGTCTTATACGCCGGGTGCCATCTTTTAGGGCGGATGCTGAAAAACGTAGGAACCAGACTGGAGAACTTGTGGTTGCAAGTTGCTGAATATGGTGGGGGAAGCTCAAAAGCTGCCACATCCCTACTCTATGCGGTAGCTGTATGAAGGGCAGAGCAAGCTGAAGGTGTCCGGGGTATGGAAAAAAAGAGATACGGTAGAGTGGCGCTGTGCCTAGAAAAGCACACCTCTATCACATGCCTGGTCGCCCTTGTATCCTACCGATATTACTGTACCTCCTCCTCTAACTCTCAGATCTCACTGCTGTCTGATGGTTTTTTTATTAATTTGGGAATTTTTATTTTTATAGGAGGAGGGGTAATCTTATACGTCGAGTATATCCCAAACTCTATATTTTAACTGGAAAAGTTGGGGGTCGTCTTATACACCGGAAAATACGATAGATTTAAAATGTCTTATTCTCGCCATCTGTAGTCAGTCAATAACACAGTAAGTAGTGAGCTAGTTATAAGATAGAATTATTGCTCGATGTCTATGTAGGGGATTGAAGCTCCAATGCTATAAAAATATATTAAAGTGAATCCTAACCTGCTTATAGATCCTTATAACAGACATTACACGCAGGCAAATGGAAAAGCAGTGATTTACTTTGGATCGCCTTTGAAGTGTCAGCTTTACACATAACTCAAAGAGAATCGGAGGTATTATGAGCAGCAAAACCCACATTATCCCTTCAGTGAAATTCATTAGGCAAGGTAATCCCAGCAAAAATGATTTCTACTATATATACACATAACCAAACAAACGTGCACATGTATTTCACATAGCGCTGAAACACATTGGGTAGAGAGGAAACAGCATTTTTAATCCAATAAAATAGGAAAACAAGTCATACACATATAACCATGAGTATGTATTTACCATTTCTGCCTGCTGCTTTCCATAGCGTTCTCTATCATCGGCAAATTTTCTCATCTCCTTGTTCCTTTGATTCTCAGATTCTTTAGCCTGAGTGATAAGAGTCTTTCTTTCTTCAAACCATTTCTTTTTATCATTGTTGAATTTCTCTTCAAGCTCCTACATAATAAAGACCACAACAACTGTTTATGCTGGAAGCGTGTTAGCTTAACCCTTAGAGGACCCGGCCAATTTCAATTTTTGCATTTTCGTTTTTTTCCTCCTTGTGTTTAAAAGGCCATAGCACTTGCATTTTTCCACCTAGAAACCCACATGAGCCCTTATTTTTTGCATCACTAATTGTACTTTGCAATGACACGCTGAATTTTTGCATAAAGTACACTGCAAAACCAGAAAAAAATCAAGGTGTGGTGAAATTGAAATTAAAAAACGTATTTCTTTTATTTGGGGGGTATGTGTTTTTACGCCATTGGCCTTGGGGTAAAACTGACTTGTTATATATGTTCCTCAAGTTGTTACGATTAAAACGATATATAACATGTATAACTTTTCTTGTATCGGATGGCCTGTAAAAAATTCAAACCATTGTTAACAAATATACGTCACTTAAAATCGCTCCATTCCCAGGCTTATAGCGCTTTTATCCTTTGGTCTATGGGGCTGTGTCAGGTGTCATTATTTGTGCCATGATGTGTTCTTTCTATCGGTTGCGCATATACGACTTTTTGATCGCTTTTTATTACAGTTTTTCTGGATTTGATGCGACCAAAAATGCGCAATTTTGCACTTTGGGATTTTTTTGCGCTGACGCCGTTTACCGTGCGAGATCAGGAATGTGATTAATTAATAGTTCGGGCGATTACGCACGCGGCGATAGCAAACATGTTTGTTTATTTATTTATTTGTTTACTTTTATTTAAAACCTGGGAAAAGGGGGGTGATTCAGACTTTTATTAGGGGAGGGGGCTTTTTACTATTAACCCTTTAAGGACATGGCCCATTTTCGTTTTTACGTTTTCGGTTTTTCCTCCTTGTGTTTAAAAGGTCATAGCACTTGCATTTTTCCACCTAGAAACCCACATGACCCCTTATTTTTTGCGTCACTAATTGTACTTTGCAATTACAGGCTGAATTTTTGCATAAAGTACACTGCGAAACCAGAAAAAAATTCGAAGTGTGGTGAAATTGAAAAAAAAAAACGCATTTCTTTTATTTGGGGGAAATGTTTTTACGCCATTCACCCTGGGGTAAAACTGACTTGTTATGCATGTTCCTCAAGTCGTTACGATTAAAACGATATATAACATGTATAACTTATATTGTATCTGATGGCCTGTAAAAAATTCAAACCGTTGTTAACCAATATACGTTCCTTAAAATCGCTCCATTCCCAGGCTTATAGCGCTTTTATCCTTTGGTCTATGGGGCTGTGCGAGGTGTCATTTTTTGCGCCATGATGTGATCTTTCTATCGGTACCTTGATTGCCCATATACGTCTTTTTGATCGCTTTTTATTACATTTTTTCTGGATTTGATGCGACCAAAAATGCGCAATTTTGCACTTTGGGATTTTTTTGCGCTGACGCCGTTTACCGTACGAGATCAGGAATGTGATTAATTAATAGTTCGGGCGATAGCAAACATGTTTATTTATTTATTTATTTGTTTACTTTTATTTAAAACCTGGGAAAAGGGGGGTGATTCAGACTTTTATTAGGGGAGGGGGCTTTTTACTATAAACAACATTTTTTTTTTTTTTTTTTACACATATACTAGAAGCCCCCATGGGGGACTTCTAGTATATACACTGTGATCTCTCATTGAGATCTCTGCAGCATAGATATGCTGCAGAGATCCATGAGATCGGCACTCGTTTGCTTTCGGCTGCTGCAGCCGAAAACGAACGAGTGCCGAGCCGAGGACGGCGCCATCTTGGAGCGGTCCCCGGCCGGCTTCAGTATCGGAGATCGCTCCTCCGGGACAACGTCCCGGAGGAGCGATCTCCCCACTATACCACCACCGATCATATGCAGCCGGTAATCGGAGGCAGCTGTCAAAGATGATTAGCGGGCACGGCTGTCAAAGATTACCTGATTAGCGGGCACGGCGATCGGACCGTGCCCGCTAATAGCCACGATCCCGGGCTACATGAAGCACCCGGGATCGCGGCGGTTCAGAGCACGGCCGTTGCGCGGCCCCGCTCTGAACGCGGGGAGGCGGCCCTGGGCGTAAGGGTACGTCCAGGGTCGCCTAAGGGTTAAAGTGTAACTGCCATATTTTTCTTTTTTTGTTGCAGAAATCATCAGTATAGGCTATTTTAGGAAACACTATAATAGGTTTTATTAGGCAAAAAAGCCTCTTTTTGTACTCAAAAAGCAATTTCTTGGCCTCCCCCCTCACTTCTTATCTGTGCATTATCAGGCAAATCCGTCTTCATTACAGAGAAGCAAGTGAAGATGGGTTCTGTTGTGCCTATTATATCCTATGGAGGGGGGAGGGGCCGAGGGAGATGAGCGAGTAGGTAGAGGAGACATGAAGGCCAGCTGTTTGGAGACTGTCTGGGCACCTAAAATGCTGGATTCAGAGGTCAGAAAGGTCAGTGCTTATCTAGGAACTTGCTGAGAGAAGATTGCAGGGTGTTGTGCTGTGCAGGACTGGTCCGTGCTCACTCACTTCTCTCAGTCCCTCCCCTCTCCATAGACACATAATGGACACAGAAATCCTGCTTCTTCTGAAGTCAGAGGGAAACTAGGAAAACCGCTTTTTCAGTACAGAAGGAAACTCTTTTGCTAAATAAAAACTATTAGAGTTTCTTAAACTCGCTTGTACTATAGATAATTATTGTTTTCAGAAAAATGACCCTGAAATGACAATTCCGCTTTAAGTATACATACAGAGATAAGAATACCAACATGGAAAAAAAAAACACTCATATGGCTGGGGCTGTGCTGTTCATAACTAGCAATAATGCAGAGATCCTGTAGTTTGATCTGTACTGTGGTAATTTTATCACTAGATGGCACAATATTTGAGCCCATGTGTTGATACAGGCAGTTTAACAAGGGAGACTATGCTTCAGAAGTAAATGAAATGTCTGATCATCATTATCAAGTAACAGATGCAGTTTTAGGCAGATGGGTGTGAAACTGTTGGCAGAGTTGGTACAACTGATGTTGTTCGTAGGTGTTCCCCATACCTCTAAACCGCAACGAAAGTAAATGTATGCTATGGACAGCTTGATTCACAGAGGGCGAGAACACCCTCTGATGGTGACAGGAGCTGCGCACAATGGCACAGCATTGATCGGTGTATGCAATCTAGTCATTGGGTAGTGGGGATTGTAGAGAAAAGGTTTTTAACAAATATACCAAAGACCCTCTCCCAATAAAAGTTAAAATTACCCTTTACCATTTTATACATAAAACACATAAAAATAAACATATTATATATTGTAGTGTCCACAATTGTCTCATCTATTAAGCTATACCAATAATACTCCTGTACAGTTAATAGCGTAAACGAAGAGAGGAAAAAAAAGTGCCAGGAAAGCATAAACAGTAGAGATGAGCGAACCAGGTTCGGGTCCATCCGAACCCGAACGTTCGGCATTTGATTAGCGGGGGCTGCTGAACTTGGATAAAGCTCTAAGGTTGTCTGGAAAACATGGATACAGCCAACGACTATATCCATGATTTCCACATAGCCTTAGGGCTTTATCCAACTTTACCAGCCACCACTAATGTAATGCCGAAAGTTCGGGTTCGGATGGACGCGAACCCGAACCTGGTTCGCTCATCTCTAATAAACACCATAAAGCGTCATTATATTCACAAATTGTTGCATCATCTTTACACACTTACCCTTAGCTGGCTCTGCACTTTGCTCACTTCCGTCTTGGTTGTTTCGGTGTTATTATTCGTTTCTCTGCTTAGCTCTATAACATTTTCTTTGCCGGATATTTTCTCTCTGTATTTCTGTTTCCACACCTCTAGCTCTGTATAGAAGACAATGATATACATAGGAATACAGAACGACTGTTGTATGACATCTGTTACATGCACTGCTGCATTTTTTATGACATAATGTCATGTGAAAGGTGAAGTTATATATAATATATATATATATATATATATATATATATATATATATATATATATATATATATATATATATATATACACACTCATGTGTGGGGCAGATAAGGCAGCATAGGCGAGACAGACATGAAATGGGAGGATTAGAAAGGTTTATGGGAGGCACTAGCTTGAATAATGGGTTACCTGCAGAAACCTTATCCTTTCAATACAGTATTAGCAAAAGATGGAAAGAAAAAGCAGGGATTTATACAACTATTATGTAAGTAATATAAGCACTTCTCATCCAATCTAAATAGTTCAGCTAGGACTCAGACAGCCTTCCCAAAATTATCAAGAAAGGATTGTGAATGTCGTCTGAGAAGCTTTATTATAATAAAAATTTAAAAAAAAACACTCAAAATATTAAAATACATCCTACAAATAAGCAGCTCTGTGATGATAGTGTGACTTCCATATTTATTGTATAATAAACAACCTGTGATATGTAAAGTAACTGTTGAAATGGGAAGAGGGAAATATATCAAGCTTGGCGCTTTATATGGCGTTAATATGAAAGCGCACTGCTTTGTGGTTCCCAGATTTATTAAGAAGCGCACATTATTTTTCCCTATACAACACACTTGCCTTCAGCAAATTTCTCTGCTTCTTCTGTTTTGGCTTCAAGTGCTTGCTCCAGTTCTTCCTGAGTCTGTTCCTGCTCAATAAGTGTCAACTTCATATCTTCTATTAGCTTTTCTTTTGCTTTTACATCTGAAACCCACAGACAGAACAAGTTATAGCCACTTTCATTAGATTGTATTCTTCAAGTACTACACTATTGTATGGATTTACAGCAGGAACGCTCCAGCATAGCACAAATGAGGTTATTGGAGAGATACATACATAATATAAAAGTGTCCGTTCTTCTGGGTGCAGCTGTCTCATGTACCGCTGATTTCTCACTGTATTGAGGTCATAAATAGCCCTAACGTTTGGTAGTACTGAAAAATGGCATGGCTGAACGTTCCTGTGTTCTCTATGAGGAGGAAAAAGCTGCAGCCAAAGAGCTCTGATTGAGGCTTATCTCTCCCAGAACAAAGGGGTCAGGTTGTGATTTTTCATCAAGCCTCCAAATCTGTTGGTTTGGAAAAAACCCATACACATAAGGTGCAACTACAGCCCATGAAAGAATACACCACTTCCTGCAGGACAAAAATCCCCAATAACACCTCTGTCCATGTCAGAAACTCAGTAGTAGCAAATCCCCTAAAAAAAACCCTTCTGCTCTGGACAATTCCTGACATGGACAGAGGTGGCAGCAGAGAGCACTGTGTCGGACTGAAAAGAATACACCACTTCCTGCAGGACAAACAGCAGCTAATAAGTACTGGAAAGCTTCAGATTTTTAAATAGAAGTCAATAACAAATCTGTATAACGTTCTGACAGCAGTTGATTTAAAATAAATAAATAAACCACTGAAGTCCCCCTTTAAAGACTGTCTTGTCTACATTGTCTAACTGTATTAGTAAATATAGGCCAATAAGTAGAGATACTAATATAAGTAATGTCTGTAGTGAAATAATAAGCATGGAGGCTTATAATAAAGGTGATTTCTGTAGACAGTGTCTGTTTGTGGATCATCTGCTCTTGGTAATGTATTAGAAGCCTGACTGGCTCTGTGCATAGGGACAAGACAATCTTTTTAATTAAAATTTCCATTTAAGTCAGATAAAAGCTCTATAACTGGGCCCAGCAATTACATCCAAATAAAACACAATTATACAGCATTCACTGCTTTGTTTGAACTAGAAGGTGCAGGTTAAACAGTAGCTGACAATATCATCTTGGCAAAGAATTACTGTGTAACATTTTGTGCACATTTTCATTTATGTGCCATGCTGTATCTTCTCCCCACAATCGGGAATATGCAGCAAACTTTTGCTGTACAAGCTCGGTATCAGCTCTTTACAGTCGCTGCAACATGCATTAAAGGGGTACTCCAAAGATTTTTGTCAGTCTAACACAGTGCTCTCTGCGGTCACCTCTGTCCATGTTAGGAACTGTCGAGAGCAGTAGCAAATCTCTAATGCAATTCTACCAGGCTGAATGTATGTTACCACAATTTTATATTTATGTAATATACCTAATGTTATTACTGTTTTTTCTAAACATGTTAACTATACTGTTGGCACTAAAGTCAGTGCTAATAGACTTTCTCTTTTGTAATTTGTTTTTAAAAACCCTAATAAAAACATTAAACCAGAAAAACCTCTCCTGGCTTGCACAGTTCCTGACATAGACATAGACAGCAGAGAGTACAGTTTATAGTGGAAAGAAAACACAACTTCCTGCAGGACATACAGCAGCTGATAAGTATAAGGTGGCCTGAAAATAGAATTCACAAATCTGTATAACTTTCTGATACCAGTTTAGAGTGCTTAATGTAAGGTGGAGGTGAATTACTCAACTGGGGGTTCTGTGTCTATGCATTTAAGCCCTTATAGTTAGATAAAGTAGACTGACTGGGCTCCCTGCTCTGCCACTCACCCTTGTAGCCGCAGGCAGTATTCTGCCTTCAGCGCAACAAGTGGTCGCTGTCTCCTTCAGTTCCCTGGTGCAGGAGTGACAAAAGAGGCTGCAGGATTTGCCTGCATGGGGGGGGGGTTGATAATGGGGAATACAATTTACTTGGGGGAGCTATTTACATGGATACACACACAGGGAGCTCTCTTATACTATACAGGGGCACAGAGGGGGCTTGTCTACTCTACACGGGCACTTAGCAGCCCAAATACTCTTTGGAGGCACATATTGGGCACAACTGCTTGAGGCACAGAGGGGGGCACTGTTACTGTGGGAAGCAATACAGCTGCTGCCTCAAACACATTAAAAATAGTATCTGAGGTGCCTGCAAGGAGGAAAATATTGCTTATTTAGCAAAAAGAAGATAAAGATTTAAATTGCAAATCACACAATGTAAAAAAACAAAAAAAACAAAACACTATTTTTTGCCCATATCGCCCAGCTCTACTACAGGGTATTGTGACACACAAACAGGTTTTTCATGAATATAACATATCTGCAGTCTACAAACATACACAGGACTGGATTGTCTTTCCTGCCTCTTGTGTAAGAATCCCATAGGTGATTGCATGTGGAGGTAATATATGACGCTCATTACCTTGACAAGCCTTCTGGTAAAGCTGCGTTGTGTTTTCAGTTTTCTCATTTTCACACGGTTCCTACACAAAAAAAAGCCAGCTATGAATACATGCTATTCTTCAGTAACCTTTATAAGAACATAAATCAAAGATTGATCAGCGGGTACAAGAGATTTCATGTCAGAATGATTAACAAAGGGGATTTACGTAGATGCCCTAGTTATGAACTAACACTCTGTAAACAAGAGCGGCACACGTGTGAAAAAGCTATTACAACCCGCCACACCGTCATCTTCAATTCTATTATTTTATAAGAGAGATGACTGGCACCTCGCTTATTGCAACCTCAACGGGAAGGAATTAAAGGCTGTAGGTTTCTCTATGAATGGGGTGTAAGAGCCGGCTCAACCATGAGTGCTTACAATGCATAAAGGGGTGGCCGGCATTAAGTGCTGAACATGAGACACACTAACTTGTACTAACTTTTTGCAGATTTTTCTTTCCTGTTAAACTTTAAAGCGTAACTGTCATGTTTTTTTTTTATTGCAGAAATCAGTAGTATAAGCGATTTTAAGAAACTCTGTAATAGGTTTCATCAGCCAAAAAAGCCTCCTTCTGTACTCAAGAAGCAATCTCCCAGCCTCCCCCCCCTGACTTCTTATCTGTGCATTATCAGGCAAACACGTCTTCATTACAGAGAAGCCAGTGAAGACGGGCTCTGCTCTCTCCATTGTAAGCCTATGAAGGGGGGAGGGGCTGAGGGAGATGAGGGAGCAGGAAGAGGTGACATGAAGGTCAGCTGTTTGTAGACTGTCTGGGCACCTAAACCGCAGGATTCAGGTGTCAGAAAGGTCAGTGCTTATCTATGAACTTACTGAGAGAAGATTGCAGGGTGTTGTGCTGTGCAGGACTACTCCGTGCTCAGTCACTCCTAACAGCCCCTCCCCTCTCCATAGCCACATAATGGAGACAGAAATCCTGCTTCATTTGATGTGAGGGGGGAGGCTGGGAGATTGCTTTTTCAGTCCAGAAGGAAACTTTTTTAGTACATAAAACCTATTACAGAGTTTCTTAAAATCGCTTGTACTGTTATTTAATGTTTTCAGAAAAATGACCCTGAAATGACAGTTACGCTTTAAAGGACAACTCCGGCAGGACCCCCCCAAAAAAAAAAAAACACAGACACCATACTCACCATCCCTCTGGTGACGATCGCCACTCCATTCGCCCGCCGTCCGTCTCACCGTCACCTGCCTCCGCCGTCCAGGGATGTCTCTTGCTTCCGGGTCCATGAGAGAGAAAAGGCTGCCAGTGCGCTTGCGCACCGGCAGCCTTTTCATTGGCTGGAGCGCATCACATGGCTTCCAGCAAGCTCAGCCAATCAGGGCTGAGCAAGCTGGAAGCCATGTGATGCGCTCCAGCCAATGAAAAGGCTGCTGGTGCGCATGTGCACCAGCAGCCTTTTCTCTCCCATTCACTCTCAATGAAGACGCCGAGGAGGAAGAAGACCCGGACCGCCCCCCAGCTCTGACGTCACTCGACACCAGAGAAGAGGACCGTGACGACCGTAATAGGTAATGTATATATTCTTTAACTTCCGGGGTGGGGGTCGGGGTTGGAAAGTGGGGGAAGGGGGCCAGACCGGGTATTTAACCACATTACAAAGTTATATAACTTTGTAATGTGTGTTAAATAAGCAAAAAAAAATTTTCGCCGGAGTTGTCCTTTAAGGATTTTTTAAAATCCTTAAACAGATCAAATGTGGATACATTAATCATTTAAAGTGTCACTGTCATTTAATTTTTTTTTTTTTTTTTTTTGCAGAAATCAATAGTCCAGGCGACTTTAAGAAACTTTGTAATTGGGTTTATTAGGCAAATATGCCATTATCTGCATTCAAAAAGCCTTTCCCCATGCCCCCCCCTCCCTCTCATTCACTGCTCATTATCAGGAAATCTCGACTGGTTTACTTCAGACCGGCCCTATCTGTGCTATGGAGAGGGGAGAGGAGGAGGAAGGGGGATTAGAGGGCAGCAAAGAGCAGAGAACAAAGGATTACACAGCTGGGACTGTGTGAAAGCTGCTATTCAGAGGTCAGAGAGGTCAGTGCTGACTTCAGATAAGATAGCCCTAGCTATAAATTAACTCTTTGTTGTCCTGTTTTGGTGCCTCATCTCCCTCCACCCCTCCCCTCTCCATAGAGAACAAAGAAGACAGGGGGACAGTTTTAAACTGCTTTTTCATGATAAAAATGTATTTTCCGCTAATAAACCAAATTACAAAGTTTCTTAAAATCGCCTGTACTTTTGATTTCTGTAAAAAAAAAAAAAAAAAAATTAACTGACAGTGACACTTTAAACCAGATATCCAGTCGCATGATGTATAAAACAAACTAGAGGTAAAAATCCAATAATACTTTCTGTCCTCCCTTCCCATCCTGCTCTAAGCTTACAAAGTAAGAAGACAGGCAGATACTGGGGAGAGGAAGATACTGGGGAGAGGAATCAAAAACTGTGCAAACTCACTCCATTTACTGACACAGTGCTGACTTATAATCATACCGTCAGAACAGCGGAGGAAGCATCTCAGACTACCTCTTCCCCTATATTAGGGAGTATATTGCAGAGAAGCAATAGACAGAAATCACAGTGACATTGGCCACTGTGACTACTGCTGGGAAAATGAGGTCATGATTCAGCCCTGATATCATATGCAAAGGGACTGTCACACTAGACAATCGCCTTAATGTCTATTCAGAGGCAGCTGGCTAGAATTACTAACCTAGTACATGGCAATGAAGAACTTTTATAAACATAGTAAACTAGTAAAGTATGTACACAATAATCACATGTAACATGGGCAGACAGTGGTTTTACAAAGCTTCCTAATAACCTTGCTAAGTTGCTGGATTGTCCTCTGTTTGACTTCTAGATCAGAAGACATTTGCTTCTTCAACTTCTCATACTCATTAATTTTGTTGGTCAGAGTCTTCTTCTCATCACGCATTGCAGATATCTGGAAGACATTTCAAGTGTGATTAAACATACTGGCCCAGATGTTCTCTAACTTCTTACCTTGATCCTCAGCACAGTTTTCAGGGAATTTCTCATTTTTTTCTTTATATGTAAATGAGGTAGTTCGGTGCACTGGGAGCAGGACCATTACCCTTAGTGTAACAGTCCACCCCATATATGAATATTCATCCAGCATGATAAGTGCCAGAGTGACGTCACTGCAGAATGCCACCCAAATATTCACAAAGCTGGCCAACGGGGGGAGCACCAAAACACTTATTTAATTTATATATGAAATAAAGTACACGCACAATGACGCTGAGGATCAAAATCAAGAAAATTACCATCACCCTCAGTGCCTTGTGTGCTATAGGGACATAACATGGGACATAACAATGTTGTATAACTTTGTAGTGTGTGTTGTTGTTTCCTATTAACAGGAAATGGACTTTTGCATGGACCTTGCTGGGTATCTTATTTAAGTCTCTCTCAATCCAAAGTTTAAGAATGGTTAGGAAATTAGCTGTACAGGTACACTTTAAATATCCACAGGATATGCCATTAATATCTGGCACCCCAGAGAAACATTCCTGTCTAGGGCACAAGGGCCTCCTGGCCCCATAGGGTGGCTAGAGGTGGCCAGAAAAACAAGCGTGCTGTAAAAATTTACTTAAAGTATTTAAAGTGGAAAATAAAATTGTAATTTTTAATTAATAAATTTGTTGTACAGATGTGACCTCAAAAGGAGAAGTCAAGGGGGGATAGAACATAAGAGGGGGGGGATAGAACATAAGAAAGTACACACACTATAATAGATAGCAATACACACTACAATATGCAGCATCACTTCTGTTTCAGGGCACCCGTCTGCATTCTTATTCTTCACATGTCCCGTTCTGCTACGTTACGACCTGACAGACGTCCCGCTTAGCCAATCAGTGACTGGGGAAGGACACCCCTGCAGACACGGATTGGCTGAGTGGGCTATATTCCACCCTTTCCAGCAGAGTTGTGACGTATCCTGAAACCGGGAGAAAATGACATCCAGCGAGGTATGGGAGCCATGCGGCGCAGCCCGGTAACTGTACTTTGTTATGTTACCCACATACCACATACCCTGCCCACAGAGTAATTTTGAAGTTGCTGGACTTCTTCTTTAATGTTTCTTTTGTACACCAAACTGTATGAGCTATACAAGCTACACTCACTGACCTCTTTTTCCACCTGCTGGATTTGCTTTTTGGCATCAGCCAATTTATCCTTTAATTCCGTGTAGTCCTCTTCTTTTCTCTGAAGGTCTAGCTGTACAGTCTTCAGCTGGTTCTCTTTTTGTAAAAGATCTTTCTTTAACCTTAACACAATGGGTAAAAAAGAAAAAATCAAATAAAAAAAACTGAGTGCGTTCTATATAAGACTGACAAGCAGCTGGTGCAGGGCACTTTAGTAGAAGAAAAGCCATCACGGTTACATAAAACATACTTTTCTTTTGCCCATTTAAAGTCTTGCTTGTATTAAAAAAAAAAAAAAAAAGCACAATGCTACAAATAAGAGAACTTCATTACAGTGAAAAAAAAAAAATCAATATCTAATCTACAACAAAGGAAAGCAAGTTTTGGCTAGGACATAAATCCCCCCTAAACCATGGATGGAATTCAGGTAACCTTGACACACACTTACAGGTCAATATCCCCTACTGACTCTTTTACTTGCTTCTCCCTCTCGTTCTTCATCGTTTCGGATGCTTTCAGTTCTTCCTGCGCCGCTCTAATCTTTTGTTCTAATTTAGTCTTCTCATCATTTAATTTCTTCTGGTTCTTTTCACAGTCCATGTGTTCTGCCTGGAGTTCTGCCAAGCGTTTCTCCAGTGTTTCAGTAGCAGCAGATTTTTCTTTGCCCTCTTCTTCCAGCCTACTAAGCCTTTCAGATTTCTCTCTGTAAGAATCCACAAGGAGATTCAAGTCCTTTATCTGTTGGCTATTTGATAATAACTGATTCTTATAGTCAATTTCCTGCTTTTTATGGCTCTCCAAATGCTCGCTTGTCTCCAACAATTGTTCTCGAAGCTGGACAATAAGTTCTTCTTTTTCCTTGAGAACAGAAGCTTGGGAGGAAATCTCATTTTCTTTTATATTTTGAAGCATGGCCATTTCGCTTTTCAGGTCATCAAGCTGTTCTTCAAGCTGCTGCATCTGCTTGCTTTTCTTAGAGGATTCTTTAAGAACATCTTGACATTTTTTCCAGAGACCTTCTATGGCATTATAAAACGCACTCTCTCGCCCAGATGCCATTTGTCCCACTTGACTGTCGGCTTGCAAAAGGTGCTTCTTGGTTGACTCCAAGTTGACTTGGTTGACTTCCATTATATCAGTTAGATTAAAAAACTCCAGCCCGCCCGAATCCTGACTGGAATCACTGTTGCCGAAGTTATCCAACTTGCTTTGAATAGTCTTGATCTGAGCAACCTTATTGGCAATGTTGATTTGGTTCTGACTGACCTCCTGTTTCAACACGTTAATAGTTCCTTCCATGCTGAGCATAAGATCTTTTTGTATTTGCAGTTCAGAGACCACGCTTTTATTTTTGGATTCCAAGTCGACCATCTTCTCTTCATATCCAGCCAGCTTTCCCTTCAGTTCCACAATAGATTGAGTGAGTTTCACTGCTTGAGCTTTATAATTCTCATTCTCAAATTTAACGTCTTCTAATTCACGCAGTATGGCGCTTTCATCTTTTTTCATAGGACTGTCATGAGGGTCAACACAATCTAAAAAGCATAAGTTAGAGCTTGGTTAAAGAATTCTAACAAAACGTTACAAAGATTAATGTTTACAAAAACTGAAGTTAATGAAAAAGTACATGTTTGACATGGACAATATATAATTGTATAGACCAGTCAGATTTCAAATGAACGATAGAAAGTTTATTTATTTATTTATTTTTTTTAATTCTATCATTTCCCACAAAAAATAAAAATAAATAAAATGCTCTCTATATATGGCTCTATAGATGGGATAATAAAACGGCCATGGCTCTTAGTAGGAAAAGTTACAAAGTCCTTAAAGGGTACCTATAATTTAAACAAAAGGTCTGACATGTCACAGCAACATTTCAAGGTTATATCGGTGGGGGTCCAGGTGCTCAAACCCCCAACATCTCTGCTATAACTGCTAAACTCTGTCTTCCGGAACTTCTATAGGCTTCAATTAGAACCATAGACCGCTCACATTAGCAATTATAGCGAAGATAAAGCACCAGCACAGGGACCCCCCCCACAGATAGGTCAAAAGTTATAAAGGTAGGTATGCTTTAAGGTGTTAAATGAAACCTGTCATAACTTTCATGCTGTATAATGGTGGTCCCCATTAGTTTTTCCCCACCAGCCCTGACAAACAGATTCAGACAGTATGAAACTGATGACATGCTTCCTGCAGTCTCCGTACATTGTGTAGTGGTGACGCCAGGTATGCAGTGCAGCTCCCATTGGGATGAGTAGGAGGTGAGCCACAATGACCCACTCCCACCACTACAGAAGGTGTGGAGCCAACTTCTCGGGCTCATTACACTGTTAACATCTGGTTGCTGCAGATGTACTCATCAGCTATTGATTGCCTATTCTGTGGCCATCAGAACCCTTTATAGGAATGAACATGCAAGAAAACATCCTAAACCAAAAGAGGGGGGGGGGGGGGGCAAACCACAGACTAAAGACTGGTTTAAAACAGAATATTGACAATACAATTGTTTGACGCTTCACTTGATGTTTTAGCCTGCATTCACACCCGAATGAAAGGCATTTACATATACTACAACATAACACAGTAACACCGAGCAATTGCAGTCGATTTAAACACTGAAGAGGTTACAGAAATCGTGCAAGTCTTGTAATATAGCAGTGGAGCAAGATACTCATTCAACTGAACTGGAATATACGGTGGTACCAGTAAGACCACAACAAATAGTATTTCTGCTGCAAGACCTTTAATACCTGCAAATGAAATAAAGCAGTGCTTCTCAATTCCAGTCCTCGTGGCCCACCAACAAGCTATGTTTTTAAGATATCCCATTCAAAGAATTCCTGCGAAAATACCTGATGCACTGAGTATAATTACTGCATAAAGGAAATCCTCAAGACATGACCTGTTGGTGGCCATGAGGACTGGTATTGAGAAACACTGATATAAACAATGAAGTTGTCCTGCTTGCACATGCACATGTCCGGAGTTAGATCTGCTCCTTTCTATAGAATATATGTGAAGGCTTACTTTTGCGCCATCTGAAGGCGGCCTAAACATTCGGGTGAAGTTTCAAATGTTTCTTTCTGGACGAGGATTTGTGCAGCCTTAATTTTAATTTGTAGTTCTGAGAGATGGAATGATTAAAATAAGTCTAGAAAGCCTTGAGTTACCCCATAATGATATGTAAAGTCCATAAACAGGCCAGTTATTACATTTTATACTGTGCACCTAGTTTCTGACTATGGTGATTTCTGGCAAGCTGCAGTGACCTTACATTTCTCTGAGCCATCAATAGTGTTGTCAGCATCAGTTGCACAACCGGGGAGTGGGTAGCTGATTACATATGTGCTAGCATTGCTAGGATTTAGGGATACTACTCCAGGAAGTCCGCACCCCCACCCCTACTTTTTTTTTTATTTTCCCCTGCATAATGATACAACACTGCAGAAATAATCTTACAAAGCGTTGTGTCATTCGGGTGACACGGATAGAAAAAGGACTAGATCTATGAACGCCTGCAACATCTGCCTAAACTCAGGGCCGTCTTACCCATTGGGCAGGGAAGGCGGCTGCCCGGGGGCCCTTGCGTCCTAGGGGGCCCCTGCCCTCTGGGACACACCTGTATTTTTTGCTTTATAAGACGCACTTATAAAACTAAGTGCGTCCTATAAAGCGAAGACGTCTTCCAAGCAGTGCTGAGCACCGCAAGGAGGCCGTCCCGCCCGCCCCCTGTATTGCCGCTCACTATGCATATGCATAGTGAGCGCCCCTGAGCGACCCCCTCCGCCCGCCCCTTCTATCGCTTCTCAGCTGAGCCGATCAGAAGCCCAGGAAAGTGCAATGAGCAGCACTTTCCTGGGCTTCTGATCGGCTCAGCTAAGTGGCGATAGAAGGGGCCGGCAGTCCAGTTACTCACCCGTCCGCCGGCCCCTGCAGCTGATGTCTCCCGGCAGCGCGCACTCCCGTCATCCTCCGGGCACAGGCAGCGGGGTACAGAGACGCTGTCTGTGTCCTGGATGTGTCGTGCAGCCGGACACTTCCGGCACAGGCAGTCTCTCTGTACCCCGCTGCCTGTACCGGAGGATGACGGGAGTGCACGCTGCCGGGAGACATCAGCTGCAGGGGCCGGCGGAAAGGTGAGTAACTGGTTTGTTGTTTTGGGGGTCACTGGCTACTATGGGGGGCACTGGCTACTATCGGGGGCACTGGCTACTATCGGGGGCACTGGCTACTATCGGGGGCACTGGCTACTATGGGGGGCACTATATGGGGGAATTGGCTACTATGGGGGCACTGGCTACTATGGGGGGCACTGGCTACTATAGGGGTACTGGCTACTATGGGGGGCACTGGCTACTATGGGGGGCACTGGCTACTATGGGGGGCACTGGCTACTATGGGGGTACTGGCTTCTATGGGGGCACTGGCTACTATGGGGGGCACTGGCTACTATAGGGTTACTGGCTACTATGGGGGGCACTGGCTACTATGGGGGTACTGGCTACTATGGGGGGCACTATATGGGGGAATTGGCTACTATGGGGGGCACTATATGCAAAGATGTGGGGGATTTAATGACGGCGGTTGGGGTGGGGGGGCCCAATTCGCACCTCTGCCCAGGGGCCCATAATGCTGTTAAGACGGCCCTGCCTAAACTAGAAACTAGAACTGCATTTAAGTCTGATCTGCCAGCATCATGTTCTAGTTCAGGAGAGGAGCAGATTGATATAGATTTATTTGTGTGTCATGTCTAAACAGTTTTGAGTAGAGATCAGCAAATTTGGTAACTAAGGTAACTACTTTTGATAAATCTTCCAAACACGGCAAAAGTTTATATCAGTCCTGAGAGCTGCTGCGATCATTGGGTATAGCCAGATGAGGGCAACCATGTGTTTCGCTCCAGATTTGGCCATAGCCTTCATAGTGCAAAAGGTGCGAGCTGGCAGACTCACTAAACTAGTTAAATAGGTTAGAATCGGAAGTGAAAGAGTGAGCTCTAAACCCAGAAAACCACCAAATGTAATCTGCAAGATACTGAATGTTCAAATGTCCACCAGAGCTGCGGGCAGTGATTGACTGAGCAGGCTGTCACTGCTAAGAGTTTGTCTCAGAAGTGGCAGCGAGGTTGTTCAGCCGGACGGCGGCTGTGGTCAACAGAAGACCAAGAGGCACCACAGAATAGTAAGGAACGAATCTCCTTTATTTTCTCTTGGAGATGTGCGAATTTACAGTATAAACGAAGCACGGTAGTCTGCTTATCAGCCAGCAGCCTTTGAACCATTCTGCTTCGGGTGCCTGGAAAAGCTGGATCCAAACCTCGAAACCTGGGAGAAGGTTCCCAGGACTGAATAAAACTTTTGCAGGCACCCAGGGAGGAGCGGCATGGAGTTCAAAGGCAGCCAAGGTATAAGCCGACTGCCAAGCTTTACTTTTAATTCTTCACTGTTTAACTCTATTTTCTATACTCTGGCGTAGGGGATGGAGATAAATAGATATCTCCATCCCTAGGCCAGAGTACCCCTATAAAGGCCCTATTGCTGATATTACAAGAGACTGTCATTTAAAGTGATTCTGTACCCACAATCTGCCCACCCCAAACCGCTTGTACCTTCAGATAGCTGTCCTGGGGTCCATTCAGCAGGTGATGCAGTTATTGTCCTAAAAAAACAACTTTTGAACTTGCAGCCCTGTGCCAAACTAGCATGGCCTAGAGCATGGACTATGCATTAGGCTGGCACAACCTCTCTTTCCCTCCTCATCATTAGGAATGCTCAAGGCAGGTATTTTTCTATTCATCACCTGTGTCAGCATAGCACATGGGCTGGATCATTAAGGCACCTGCGCAGTTTTCACTGAATAGGGAAAATCCTGCCAGTGGCATTCCCAATGAGAAGGGTGGGGAGGAGGGATGGAGGGGTGGTGCAAGGTTAGGGCACAGATAGTCTAGGTCACAGCAGTTTGGCACATGGCTACAAGTTTAAAAGTTGTTTTTTAGGACAATAACTGCATCACCTGCTAAACGGACCCCAGGACAGATCTTGAATTAAAAGCAGCTATCCAAAAAGGTACAAGCGGTTTCTGGGGGGACGACGACAGATTGTGGGCAAAGAGTCGCTTTAAATCCTTCAGAGCTATCCACAGGGCATGGTTACATCACACCATCATATTATATGGTTGATTGAGTTGCACAATTCCCGTGAGCCGACTGCTACATTGCAGTGTCTGTAGGTGAACAGGAGTTGTGCCCTGGCCATTGCTGGGAGCAGGTTGGGCAATACTGCTAACACCTGCTAAATAAAAGATTATTTTAGAACTCAGATCCTGGTTGTTTAGCCTGAAAATGCCATGATCTTTAGCAACTAAAAGGAAGTATGCAGGTGCAGGTGGTGCTGAGGATGAAGGTAACTTTCTAACCTTCATCGCTTTTTTCAGGAAATTTGTTCTTTATTCTCTTTGCAAATGAGGCAGTTTGTTGCACTGGGGAACGGGCTATCACGCTCAGTGCACAGATCCACCTTACCTGGCTTATCCCTCCTAATGAATATACATCTGGCACTCTGCATTGATGGGCACCGGAATAACATCACAGCAGAAAGCCAGACTCAATATTCAGGGGCTGGCCGGCCAGGGCGGTAGTCCCATCCCCAGTGCACTACACTGCCTCATTTACATAATACAAAATTTCCCAAAAATATTGCAGAGGATCAAGGTAAGAAAATCACCTTCATCCTCAGCACCCCATGCTCTATGGGGGAATGACAAAGTTAGAAGATTCCTTTTAATAACATTTACATGGTATATTAGTTTGTAAGCCAATATGTTGGTTTCTGTTGTCCATAGCAAAGATATATATCATAGCAAAGAAAATAAATCACAGAGCAACTTAAAGTCCTTATAGTGTTCATAAAAACTTAAAGCTAACCTGTGATAGGTTGCTTTAGGTTTTATAGATCTACACAAATGTGCTATTCCCAGGGTAGAGGGGGCATGCAGTTAGTTTGGGAGCAGAGAAAAATTAGCAGAAGAAGCAGCAAGTACAAAAGTAAGAGTTTTATTTTAAATTGGCATACAAAAGTATAAATGGAAAGTCCGGCAGATTTATAAAAGTGCTTTAAGATCATCGCCACTTTACATCATTGGAAACCCCAGACTTTCTTCTTTTCAGGCGGTAAAGTTTGCGGTTTGCAGCATTTTGCCCTCGCACCGAGACATAGGAAAATGGGTTTCTGGAACTTGGCTGATCTGAACAGGTACCTTTCTTTGATGGAGGCTGTTCCTCAGTTGTGTGGTGGTCATCAGGTGGTCGCTTCCGACTTGAATCACTGCTGCCTTTAAACATTCCTTCTCGCATGGTATTTAGGGATTTCTCCTGTGAACAGAAGAGAAGTTCATTCATTTTTCTTGGACTGACCATAGGTCAGGTGTTAGATTTTTTGCTACATACCTGTGGTTGTATATTATAAAAAAAAAAAAATAAATAAAAAAAAAATAAATAAAAAAAAAAAAAGGAGCATATTCTTTCCTTTAACCATTCCCCCAGTGCCACCCTGACCATGACCACCGCCACTTCTGAGACAGACTCACCAAGGGTGACAGCCTGCTCAGCCAATGACTGGCCACAGCGCTGTCCTGTCAGTCATCGATTGAGTGACAAGCTTCCTCAGCCAATCACTTAATGACAGGACAGCACCATGGCCAGTGATTGGCTGAGCAGGCTGTCACTCTTGAGAGTCCATCTAAGAAGTGGCGGCAGCTGCAGTCAATGGTGTCTGCACCCAGAGACGCTGCAGAAGGACAACAGAGGAGTGTGGAGAGGCAAGTATAGGCTCTTTATTATTTTCTATATAACCGGAGCAACATAGCAAAACATTTTCTAATGCTGGATAACTCCTTTTATAGCAATTTTTTAAGTGATGTTTTTACACTTTACTGCAGTATTGGGTGGGAATATTAGGCTCCATGAGACTGTCCCCATAGGAATCAGCGTATTGGCTTAAGAAACTGATGTCTATAACCAGTCTGTTCTAGGAAGTCTAATATCTCTAAAGTTTACTTACATAATCTTCACATTTGGCCTCCCAATGACAGATGAGGTCTTTAAGCTTCTCAGTGGCTGTGTCTTTCTGCTGAATCATGTCCATAAGTTGATCAATTTGTAGTTTCTGTGTCAACAGGGTCTTAAAATGGAGTATAACAGGAAAATTAATGAATTACTGAAGGAAACACAGACATAGCAAAAAAACGGTTACATAGACACAGGACTGGACTGGGTATCCAGCAGTTTGAACAAATGCCCGAGTGGCCGCTGTGATGAGGCGGCTAGTATCTCCCCTGCACTTCATAGCCCGGTAAATCACTGGGTGTAGAAGGGGGAGGGGGCAATGTTTAGCGGTGGGCAACAATGTTAGGTGCCAGCTCCTGCTACCAACTATAAGATTCATCAAACAACTTACATTCCTAGCACATTATATACAGGCATATATTTTTCCAGGTAATATGCTATCACTTTGTATATTATATACTTTTTCAGGTCCATGGTGTTTTTTTTAAACAGCAGCATGCTGTGGGTATCATATGCTTAAGGTGTTTATTTCCAATTAATAAGTCTATGGGGGGGCACGTGCGCTGCATTTTTTTGGGGAAAAAAATGCTAAAAGCATGATGGGGCTGAATTTCAGTCCCAGTCTGGGCCTGGACAGACATTTACAATATGCATGCTTTTTTTACAGGACTGGCCCACTAGAGAACCATAATCACCTTTACTTAAGGTGAAATTAAACTAATTTTAGTTTAAGGCATATGCTGTAAAGGTCTTACCTTGTCAGACTCTGCAAGCTGAAGTTTTATTTTTGCACACTCGTTTATCTGACTATCCAAATCTGCAGAAATAGATTTCAAGATAAAAGACAAATATTGATTCACGCTATATATGCACTGAGCTGTCTACCACAGTGGCAGGCTGTAAAAGTAAAGTTTACATGGCAGGCAAAGAGGTCTTCCAAAAGCACAGAGGGGGTTAAAATGACCAGCGCCTGCATGACAGTCACTGTCAGACACTAAGGCCCTATCCACATGTCTGTAACATACGGTCCATATACTGCACTGAAAAAGTTGGATCAGATTTACTAGAACTGTATGAATGTAGCACTAGGCAGCCTAAAGGTCCCCCATACACTTGATACTAAAAAAAGGTGGCCAAACCCACTGCTGTAAAATTCCTCTGTTGGCTGATCATAACTTTTCTGGAGGCATGAAAATCATTGTTAGCTGCCCTCACATCTTCCTGCATAAACAGGGATGTGCAGGCGACCCATGAAGTTAATAGGCCGCACAAACAACGCAGTATTACATGTAATGTAACCAAGTTATATTACAAAAAAACATTAGGATAACCATATATATTGTGGCATAAAACATCTCTCAAGAAGCCTACAAATAACCATTGTAAACTTAACACTGCATACTAGCATGCAGCATCTCTTATAAAACAATTCAGGACAATCTTTATAGCTCTGTGAGGGGCCATTCATCTGTCATTATTAATAGAAATGTATAAGTCAGTTACCAACTGGGTGTTACCAGCTGGGGCGTATCCCTACACAGTCTGTCACTGACAGCTGGTTGGATAATGTCACAGTGTAGAGACACGCCCCTACAATTGTTAACACCCAGTAGGCTATTGAGTCATATTTCTGGTAAGATAAAGGGTATGTTCACACTGAGGAACAGGTGAGTATTCATCTCTGGCAGAATAGGAATTCAAGCCCCCATTGACTTCTGCTAGGATTCATCTAGAAGAATCCCCCCAAAGAATTGACATGTCAATTCTTTGGGCGGAAAGCAGATTTGTGGCAGAAAATTCTGCTTAGAAATTCTGCAGGGTGAACAACAGAGCGGAAATCCCATTAAACACAATGGGACATTGCTCTGTTCATATTTTACGGCTGAAATTTCAAGCTGAAATTAAGAGCGGATTCTGCTTCAATTTCTCCCCTATTCCTCAGTGCGCACATACCCTAAGGCCCAGTTCACAATGAGCAAAAATTGCGTAATTCTGTGGCGAAACCCTGCCGTGCTCAGTGTCCTGCAGTGAGTGAATGAGAAAGCCCGTGCCAGTCCGCTCCAGCCGCTCTCTGCTCAAAGAAAAGACATGTCAATTCTTTGAGAGGAGAGGAAGCGGAAGCACGTGCCATCCCATTCACTCACTGCAGGACACTGAGCACGGCGTAGAGCTCCTCCGTGGAATTTCGCTGTTTCTGCTCAGTGTGTACGGGGCCCTAACAGAGGAACAGCAAATCACAGAGCTATAAATATTGGTGATGCAGAATTATCATTACCTGTATTTGCTAACCAGACAGGCCAGGAGTGTGGTGACAGGTCCTTCTTAAAGGCAAAGTTAATAATAAATCAGCCCGCTCTGTGTGGGAACTTAGCCCAGCTGTATATGTAGTAGCACTTACTGACAAAAACTACAAGGACACAAGACTGGTAGAGTTCAGACCTTCACTCAGACTATGCAAACAAGGTCACAAACCTTTTTGAGTTTATAGCTTTGCCCTTAAGAAAAAAACATTTTATAAATACATCTACATTTAGAGTTAAGTTAAGCAAGTACCCAACATAAGATAAGATATTACTTTCAACAGGGCTGACAACTTACCAGCAGATTTCCTTTCTAGCTCCTTTTGATTTTTACATAGACTATCGGTAACTTGTTTTAATTTTTCTTCCAATGCAGCAAACTTTTCCGGATGGTCATGGATAGCTGCAATATGATGATGAGCCTCCACTGCCTGCTTCTTGATTACTGCCAAATCACTCTGCATGGAAGAGAAGAGTCCTTGAAGAGGTAAACTGAGCTCATCTGCCTGGTGGGGAGAAAGCAATATTCATCTCCCTCAGGTTCATTTATGAACAGGCTTCAATATGAAAATTCTTTCATATAGATTAAAATGGTAAACGAAGGTGACTCACAAATCCAAAGTAATGAGTAATGGATCTTTTCACACTTCATATCTGTGCATATCAAGATACAAGCTGGCCGACTGGCACTTTTTTTTTTTTTCTTAATATAAGATGGCTAGACCATTGCAAAGAAAAAGCTTTGCAAAATATGGGGTATATAGGATAGGTCAACTGTAGATTTGATTTTACACAATGCGTGCAAAGACAATATTACAGACCTTAGCCTTGTGGTATATATAAAAGATAGCAAGTAAACAGCTATTAGGCAAAACCCTTACTTCCGACTTCTCTTTAAAACCAATCTCGGCCAAAAGTGTGTTACTTCAAGGAGAGAAGGGGAACTACGTGGCCATATAGCCCATTGTGATTGCGGTCTGTAGCACATCTTCCGTGCACGGACTGTAATCATGTGATGAACACATCAATACCCACTACGGCTTCACAAACTACAGACATGGCACACCTGAATGTCGGTTTCTGCTGAAGTGCTTGGTTCTTTGGTACCATCCTCTTCAACATCTTCCTCTTCATTGGAACATTTTCTCACTAAATCCTGAAAGATCTCCATTCTTTCATCACATCGTTCTTCTAGCAGCTCTTTTTCTTTCTGCAAACGTTCACTACAACAAAAAGCATGAATATAAACTGAGCGGAAAGAATACCATAAATGCTTACTAAGATGTTGAGCTTTATACAGGGAAGGTTAACTGCACTAACTTACTACAGAGAGACAAATTCTATGGAAGAGCATACTACTACTTTTATTTGCGTTTCCAGTAAAGTAGTGCTCCAGCATAAGGCTGGCGGGGATAAATCCAGTCCTTGCTGTAATGCCTATTCACAGAGTGCTGGCTGTATGAATCTATAATGACTTTTGATCCACACAAATCCCAAAGTAAATGGGCTAGTCACACTGGGGAGCAGAGGGGACCACTTGTTGACAGAATTATAAACAATACAGACATTTACAAGTTTGATTTATTGAATAAATCCTAGCTCACTGTGAATAAGTCAAAGCCCAGAAATGGATTAAAAACCAATGTTGGCCACAGACAATACACTAAAGCTTGCTTCTGCACTCATCATCCCTGACAGCAGATGTCAGGGGAGAGAAAAGACTGGCATATCTACATACCCTAACTTTGGTCTTGGGTAGCCAGACTTGTCTGGCAGCTTTTGCTTTTTCAGAATACATGTTTGGCTAAGCTGTGCGTGTGCATGGGGCAAGAGGATTTTGGGGGAGAAAGTTGTAAGCTTGTTCACACACAGTAAAATACCAAGTTAACCCCATCATTTTGAGAAAAAAAAAAAAAAATAATAATAATATTATTATTATTATTAATATTATCATAATGATAATATTAATAATGATAATATTAATAATGATAATATTAATAATGATAATATTAATAATTAATATTATCATTATTATTATTAATAATAATAATAATAATAATAATAATAATAATAATAATAATAATAATAATAATAATAATAAATAAAAATAATAATAATAAAAATAATAATAATAATAATAATAATAATAATAATAATAATAATAATAAATATAATAAAATATAATAAAATAAATATAATAATAATAATAATAATAATAATAGAAACAGGTTGTAAATAATAAAGCATGTTCATTATTTTCATGCCCATACTCCATTACATCGCTTTTCTCTGTGTGCACTGATGGTCAACTTCCCATAGACTTCAACAGAGCACATTATTACAATGAAAATACGCCACGTTTTCACACAAAATTATAGCCCCAATTTGGCTTTTATTTTACGGTGTGAACATTGCCTACACGTTATATGCATGTGCAACCAATAAATATTACAAAGTAGTATCAATTTACAATGCACTTACCTAAAGTCATTTTCACGCTGCATGAAATGTTCAGTGAACTCTTTCGCTACCTCTTCTCTTATTTTCAGTTCCATTAGAAGTTTCTCTTTTTTCTCATTAATTAGCTTGGTTTTCAAATCTTCCACAAGCTCCAGCAATTTCTAGATGGAGCAAGTAGCATGAAGTTATTGATTGTTTCTCATGCAAAATTACTGAACCCACTATTACAGGTGAAACACATTAAAAGTAAGATACCTCATAAGCCTCTTTCTTAATCACTATCTCCTCTTCTTCCTCCTCCTCATTATCATCATCATCATCATCTAGATCTTCTAGATTGGTGCAGTCAAAAGGGTCATCATCATCCTCAGAATTCTCATCAAACGCCCCATCATCTACATCTTCTTTTACATCATCTAAGCGTCTCTCCCACTGTATGGTTGCACGTTTCCGGGATAGCAACCTCTTGTTATCAGCGTTGTTTATTATGAAGGAAACTTCCCTTGCACTCTTTCTTTGACCATTTGATTGACTGTCTAAGACCTGACAGGAATCTAATATCAGAACCTAGAGACAACAAAAGGAAAAGGAGGGAAGGAAAAGAAAAAAAGAAAAAAAAGAAAAAAGGTGATGATCGGACTTGCTAAACACTCAGCATTTGACTCCTGGCAGCTGGGAAAGTTGGATGCTGCCCTAGGGATTCCTTGAAAGCATGGATACAGCCAAAGGCCATGTTCATATGGCGTATAACACCAGCCGTTCTGTAACCCTGACGGGTCACACAACGGCCGGTATTACTGAGGATCATCATCATCATTTCTGATGAATTCGGATGCGGCGCACCCATGTCTGCCCATATCCAGATTCCCTGCTGCACACAATGAAGCGTATGGCCGGAGCAGACTGCTCCATTGTGTGAGCTGACATTTACTGTGCGGCTGCTGACATATCAGTTTTACGTGCAGCCAAATATAATCTTGGCTGGAGTGTATATTATATCTATTCCATTCATTCCAATATACTGTATGTTTAGCATAAACCAAGGCCCTTGTTGCAAACTGCAACATAGGCCACGATTTATGCTAAACAGACCTTGTGTGAACATGGCCGTAGGCTGTATATATGTTTTCCTGGACGGAAGTCAAATGTTGAGAGTTCAGCAAGTCCAAAAACATGATGGACTTTCAGAAAAATACACTTCATGTAACAAGCTGTGGCTCACTAGTTTACATACCTTTTGTGCAACCGCTGAAAATTTGAGCACATTGAGAGTCTCATCGTATGCCGAGGCAACCTGACTAATGTTTACGATCATGGACACTTTCCCCTTGCCGCTGAAAAAGCTCTGTAGATAATGAGTAAGCTTGCTTTCTCTAAATGGCACATGCTGTTGAATTCTGGGCAAAGGGAGGGAACATTACATTTTAAGACTAAAACAACTATTTACATTTTATTTTTTTTATTTTTTTTACTTTTTACAGCTTTTCCTTAGAGCACATATTTAAAACTATTGACACATCATATCCGGGGTCCAGATCAAGTGACACCCATCATTTGCTAAAATGAAGGGTCAGAAGATCACCTGCAAAAGCCTCAGCCTGTGTGAGACAACTATAAACCTATTAGCTGTTAGGCTCCATTCACACGCAAAACTGGCAGAATCCCACCAGCCTCAGTGTCATAATGACAATCGATGGGAGGCTCACGTGCCTCCTCTCTCCGTGGTGAAGAATGGACATGCCTCACGCGCCTCCTCTCTCCGTGCTGAAGAATGGACATGTCCATTCTTCAGCGCAGAGAGAGGAGGTGTGCGAGCCTCCCATAGACAGAAGGCTGGCGGGATTACACCGCGGAATTCTGCCAGTTTTGCTCAGTGTGAACAGAGCCTTAGAGAGATCCAGCAAGTCAACTCTTAACACCAAAAGATGTCTGACAGATTTTTTTATCTAAAGCCAGAAATAGATTTGAAAAGAGGAGAAAACTCACTCATCTTTAAGACCTGTTCTCTGTTTATAGTCCATTCCTGGCTTTGGCAGGAAAAATCTGTCAGATAATCTATCAGACATCTTTTGGTGTAATAGGGCCCTTACAGCTCTTTTAGCCCAAGTAACTAAGCAGAGGGCAATGGCTATCAAACTAAACCAGTTGACTGTGGATCATGTGACAATTTCAGATTTATACTTCAACTGAAATAGTAACATAATAGCCTACATTTATTCAGGGAAAGTGCTGAAAGTTTATATCGTAAACTGATAAGATATAAAACACATATAGGGAGAAAAAAAAAAAAAAAAAAAAAAGGCCAGAACTCTGTTCATAAACCTACTTGTGTTGACTGTTCTTCAATGCATTGATGCATTTGCCAAGGATCAGTAGTGATGTATTTATATTTCCGCTTTCTTTCAGCCTCTCACCATTATTGTGTGTTTTTGTGCATCTTTCAGAACCAGCCAAGTCACACAAAGTGAGTCTAGCAACAAAGAATTTTTTAGAAAATTAGAATAAAAGAATCGCTCAGGGTATAAATCCACACACCGTTTACGCAGCTTATTTACTGCTGTGATACGCAGCAAATACGCAACAAATACGCAGCAGATTAGATCTAAATAACTGAACACAGCATCAAATCTGCACCATCAAATCTGCTGCGTATTTGTTGCGTATCTGCTGCGTATACGGTGTGTGGGTTTGTACCCTCACCCATCATTCTAATAAAACTCAAAAAAGTCCAAAAAATAAAAACCAAGTTAGATGGTTTTGTTTGACATTTAAAGCTTAAAGGGATAGTGTAACTTTTTCCTTAAAATGTAATTATAAAAAATAAGTGGTTTGGTATTTTTTATTTTTCCTGTACTATCAGTTTTAAAACACTGTGATGCTGGCCACAGGGGGCTGCCATGTTTAATAGCATCTGCGTATGGTGTCTTTGCACGACACTTACACAGATGCTGTACGGCTCACACAAAGCATTGAAGTAAACGGGATGGAGTCCGTCCCGTTCACTTACAATGTGTTTCATTAGCTGTGTGCTACGCATATTCAAAGGCACGCGTAGTACACAGCTAGGGGAGGGTGGTGGCGCCATTTTAGAGGAGCCTGCTCCTGGTAATACTTGTTGGCCCTCTGTGTACCGCTGCTGGCTCAGTCTGTATTCCCCCTGCTCTCCCCGATCTGTATAACGCTGCTCCCTCCCGCCTGTATACTGCTGCTGTCCCCGTCTCCTGTATGCCGCTTCTCCCTCCCCCGTCTCCTGTATGCCGCTTCTCCCTCCCCCGTCTCCTGTATGCCGCTTCTCCCTCCCCCGTCTCCTGTATGCCGCTTCTCCCTCCCCCGTCTCCTGTATGCCGCTTCTCCCTCCCCCGTCTCCTGTATGCCGCTTCTCCCTCCC